>NC_091987.1:164654273-164954273 GCF_044704955.1 Pristiophorus japonicus
CACCAACATGCTGTGTCACTGATCGATCACCAACATGCTGTGTCAGGGATGAATCACCAATATGCTGTGTCACTGATCAATCACCAACATGCTGTGTCGGGGATCAATCTCCAACATGCTGTGTCAGGGATCAATCACCAAAATACTGTGTCACTGATCAATCACCAACATGCTGTGTCAGGGATCAATCACCAACATGCTTTGTCAGGAATCAATCATCAACATGCTGTGTCACTGAACAATCACCAAAATGCTGTGTCACTGATCAATCACCAACATGCTGTGTCACTGATCAATCACCAACATGCTGTGTCACTGATCAATCACCAACATGCTGTGTCAGGGATGAATCACCAACATGCTGTGTCACTGATCAATCACCAACATGCTGTGTCGGGGATCAATATACCAACATGCTGTGTCACTGATCGATCACCAACATGCTGTGTCAGGGATGAATCACGAACATGCTGTGTCACTGATCAATCACCAACATGCTGTGTCGGGGATCAATATACCAACATGCTGTGCAACTGATCAATCACCAACATGCTGTGTCACTGATCAATCACCAACATGCTGTGCCACTGATCAATCACCAACATGCTGTGCCATTGATCAATCACCAAAATGCTGCATCATTGATCAATCACCGACATGCTGTGTCACTGATCAATCACCAACATGCTGTGTCAGGAATCAATCACCAACATGCTGTGTCACTGAACAATCACCAAAATGCTGTGTCACTGATCAATCACCAACATGCTGTTTCACTGATCAATCACCAACGTGCTGTGTCACTGATCAAATCAACAACATGCTGTGTCGGGGATCAATATACCAACATGCTGTGTCACTGATCAATCACCAACATGCTGTGTCACTGATCAATCACCAACATGCTGTGTCAGGGATGAATCACCAACACGCTGTGTCACTGATCAATCACCAACATGCTGTGTCGGGGATCAATATACCAACATGCTGTGTCACTGATCGATCACCAACATGCTGTGTCAGGGATGAATCACCAACATGCTGTGTCACTGATCAATCACCAACATGCTGTGTCAGGGATCAATCTCCAACATGCTGTGTCAGGGATCAATCACCAACATGCTGTGTCAGATATCAATCACCGACATGCTGTGTCAGGGATCAATCACCAACATACTGTGTCACTGATCAATCACCAAAATACTGTGTCACTGATCAATCACCAACATGCTGTGTCAGGGATCAATCACCAACATGCTGCATCATTGATCAATCACCGACATGGTGTGATGGGGATCAATCATCAACATGTTGTGTCACTGATCAATCACCAACATGCTGTGTCAGGGATCAATCACCAACATGCTGTGTCACTGATCAATCACCAACATGCTGTGTCATGGATCAATCACCGACATGCTGTGCCACTGATCAATCACCAACATGCTGTGCCATTGATCAATCACCAAAATGCTGCATCATTGATCAATCACCGACATGCTGTGTCACTGATCAATCACCAATATACTGTGTCATTGATCAATCACCAACATGCTGCATCATTGATCAATCACCGACATGCTGCGACGGGGATCAATCATCAACATGTTCTGTCACTGATCAATCACCAACATGCTGTGTCAGGGATCAATCACCAACATGCTGTGTCACTGATCAATCACCAACATGCTGTGTCACTGACCAATCACCAACATGCTGTGTCACTGATCAATCACCAACATGCTCTGTCAGGGATCAATCACCAACATGCTGTGTCAGGGATCAATCACCATCATGCTGTGTCAGGGATCAATCAACAACATGCTGTGTCACTGATCAATCACCAACATGCTGTGTCAGGGATCAATCACCGACATGCTGTGTCACTGATCAATCACCAACATACTGTGTCATTGATCAATCACCAACATGCTGCATCATTGATCAATCACCGACATGCTGTGACGGGGATCAATCATCACCATGTTGTGTCACTGATCAATCACCAACATGCTGTGTCAGGGATCAATCACCAACATGCTGTGTCACTGATCAATCACCAACGTGCTGTGTCACTGATCAATCACCAACATGCTGTGTCAGGGATCAATTAACCAACATGCTGTGTCAGGGATCAATCACCAACATGCTGTGTCACTGACCAATCACCAACATGCTGTGTCAGGGATCAATCACCAACATGCTGTGTTGGGGATCAATCACTGACATGTTGTGTCAGGGATCAATCTCCAACATGCTGAGTGAGGGATCAATCACTGACATGCTGTGTCACTGATCAATCACCAACGTGCTGTGTCAGGGATCAATCACCGACATGCTGTGTCACTGATCAATCACCAACACACTGTGTCATTGATCAATCGCCAACATGCTGCATCATTGATCAATCACCGACATGGTGTGACGGGGATCAATCATCAACATGTTGTGTCACTGATCAATCACCAACATGCTGTGTCAGGGATCAATCACCAACATGCTGTGTCACTGATCAATCACCAACATGCTGTGTCAGGGATCAATCACCGACATGCTGTGCCACTGATCAATCACCAACATGCTGTGCCATTGATCAATCACCAAAATGCTGCATCATTGATCAATCACCGACATGCTGTGTCACTGATCAATCACCAATATACTGTGTCATTGATCAATCACCAACATGCTGCATCATTGATCAATCACCGACATGCTGTGACGGGGATCAATCATCAACATGTTCTGTCACTGATCAATCACCAACATGCTGTGTCAGGGATCAATCACCAACATGCTGTGTCACTGATCAATCACCAACATGCTGTGTCACTGATCAATCACCAACATGCTGTGTCACTGATCAATCACCAACATGCTGTGTCAGGGATGAATCACCAACATGCTGTGTCACTGATCAATCACCAACATGCTGTGTCAGGGATCAATCTCCAACATGTTGTGTCAGATATCAATCACCGACATGCTGTGTCAGGGATCAATCACCAACATGCTGTGTCAGGGATCAATCACCAACATGCTGTGTCACTGACCAATCACCAACATGCTGTGTCAGGGATCAATCACCAACATGCTGTGTCGGGGATCAATCACTGACATGTTGTGTCAGGGATCAATCTCCAACATGCTGTGTCAGGGATCAATCACTGACATGCTGTGTCACTGATCAATCACCAACATGCTGTGTCAGGAATCAATCACCAACATGCTGTGTCACTGAACAATCACCAAAATGCTGTGTCACTGATCAATCACCAACATGCTGTGTCACTGATCAATCACCAACGTGCTGTGTCACTGATCAATCAACAACATGCTGTGTCGGGGATCAATATACCAACATGCTGTGTCACTGATCAATCACCAACATGCTGTTTCACTGATCAATCACCAACATGCTGTGTCAGGGATGAATCACCAACATGCTGTGTCACTGATCAATCACCAACATGCTGTGTCGGGGATCAATATACCAACATGCTGTGTCACTGATCGATCACCAACATGCTGTGTCAGGGATGAATCACCAACATGCTGTGTAACTGATCAATCACCAACATGCTGTGTCAGGGATCAATCTCCAACATGCTGTGTCAGGGATCAATCACCAACATGCTGTGTCAGATATCAATCACCGACATGCTGTGTCAGGGATCAATCACCAACATACTGTGTCACTGATCAATCACCAAAATACTGTGTCACTGATCAATCACCAACATGCTGTGTCAGGGATCAATCACCAACATGCTGCATCATTGATCAATCACCGACATGGTGTGATGGGGATCAATCATCAATATGCTGTGTCACTGATCAATCACCAACATGCTGTGTCAGGGATCAATCACCGACATGCTGTGTCACTGATCAATCACCAACATACTGTGTCATTGATCAATCACCGACATGCTGTGTCAGGGATCAATCACCAACATGCTGTGTCACTGATCAATCACCAACATGCTGTGTCACTGACCAATCACCAACATGCTGTGTCACTGATCAATCACCAACATGCTGTGTCAGGGATCAATCACCAACATGCTGTGTCAGGGATCAATCACCAACATGCTCTGTCAGGGATCAATCACCAACATGCTGTGTCAGGGATCAATCACCATCATGCTGTGTCAGGGATCAATCAACAACATGCTGTGTCACTGATCAATCACCAACATGCTGTGTCAGGGATCAATCACCGACATGCTGTGTCACTGATCAATCACCAACATACTGTGTCATTGATCAATCACCAACATGCTGCATCATTGATCAATCACCGACATGCTGTGACGGGGATCAATCATCACCATGTTGTGTCACTGATCAATCACCAACATGCTGTGTCAGGGATCAATCACCAACATGCTGTGTCACTGATCAATCACCAACGTGCTGTGTCACTGATCAATCACCAACATGCTGTGTCAGGGATCAATTAACCAACATGCTGTGTCAGGGATCAATCACCAACATGCTGTGTCACTGACCAATCACCAACATGCTGTGTCAGGGATCAATCACCAACATGCTGTGTCGGGGATCAATCACTGACATGTTGTGTCAGGGATCAATCTCCAACATGCTGAGTCAGGGATCAATCACTGACATGCTGTGTCACTGATCAATCACCAACATGCTGTGTCAGGAATCAATCACCAACATGCTGTGTCACTGAACAATCACCAAAATGCTGTGTCACTGATCAATCACCAACATGCTGTGTCACTGATCGATAACCAACATGCTGTGTCACTGATCAATCACCAACGTGCTGTGTCAGGGATCAATCACCATCATGCTGTGCCAGGAATCAATCACCAACATGCTGTGTCATTGATCAATCACCAACATGCTGTGTCAGGGATCAATCACCGACATGCTGTGCCACTGATCAATCACCAACATGCTGTGCCATTGATCAATCACCAAAATGCTGCATCATTGATCAATCACCGACATGCTGTGTCACTGATCAATCACCAATATACTGTGTCATTGATCAATCACAAACATGCTGCATCATTGATCAATCACCGACATGCTGTGACGGGGATCAATCATCAACATGCTGCGTCAGGGATCAATCTCCAACATGCTGTGTCAGATATCAATCACCGACATGCTGTGTCAGGGATCAATCACCAACATACTGTGTCACTGATCAATCACCAAAATACTGTGAACTGATCAATCACCAACATGCTGCGTCAGGGATCAATCACCAACATGCTGTGTCAGGGATCAATCACCAACATGCTGTGTCAGGGATCAATCACCATCATGCTGTGTCAGGGATCAATCACCAACATGTTGTGTCAGGGATCAATCACCATAATGCTGTATCAGTGATCAATCACCAACATGCTGTGTCACTGACCAATCACCAACATGCTGTGTCAGGGATCAATCACTGACATGTGTCAGGGATCAATCACCAACATACTGTGTCAGGGATCGATCACCAACATGCTGTGTCACTGATCAATCACCAACAAGCTGTGTCATTGATCAATCACCAACATGCTGTGTCACTGATCAATCATCAACATGCTGTGTCACTGATCAATCACCAACATGCTGTGTCGGGGATCAATCACCAACATGCTGTGTCACTGATCAATCACCAACATGTTGTGTCACTAATCAATCACCAACATGCTGTGTCAGGGATCAATCACCAACATGCTGTGTCACTGACCAATCATCAACATGCTGCATCATTGGTCAATCACCGACATGCTGTGATGGAGATCAATCATCAACATGTTGTGTCACTGATCAATCACCAACATGCTGTGTCAGGGATCAATCACCAACATGCTGTGTCACTGATCAATCACCAACATGCTGTGTCACTGATCAATCACCAACATGCTGTGTCAGGGATCAATCACCAACATGCTGTGTCAGGGAACAATCACCAACAGGCTGTGTCACTGACCAATCATCAACATGCTGTGTCAGGGATCAATCACCAACATGCTGCGTCAGGGATCAATCTCCAACATGCTGTGTCAGATATCAATCACCGACATGCTGTGACAGGGATCAATCACCAACAAACTGTGTCACTGATCAATCACCAAAATACTGTGTCACTGATCAATCACCAACATGCTGTGTCAGGGATCAATCACCAACATGCTGTGTCAGGGATCAATCACCAACATGCTGTGTCAGGGATCAATCACCATCATGCTGTGTCAGGGATCAATCACCAACATGCTGTGTCAGGGATCAATCACCATCATGCTGTGTCAGTGATCAATCACCTACATGCTGTGTCACTGACCAATCAACAACATGCTGTGTCGGGGATCAATGTACCAACATGCTGTGTCACTCATCAATCACCAACATGCTGTGTCAGGGATCAATCAGCAACATGCTGTGTCAGGGATCAACCACTGACATGCGTCAGGGATCAATTACCAACATGCTGTGTCAGCGATCAATCACTGACATGCTGTGTCACTGATCAATCACCAACATGCTGTGTCAGGAATCGATCACCAACATGCTGTGTCACTGATCAATCACCAACAAGCTGTGTCATTGATCAATCACAACATGCTGTGTCACTGATCAATCACCAACATGCTGTGTCACTGATCAATCACCAACATGCTGTGTCGGGGATCAATCACCAACATGCTGTGTCACTGATCAATCACCAACATGCTGTGTCACTGATCAATCAACAACATGCTGTGTCGGGGATCAATATACCAACATGCTGTGTCACTGATCAATCACCAACATGCTGTGTCACTGATCGATCACCAACATGCTGTGTCAGGGATGAATCACCAATATGCTGTGTCACTGATCAATCACCAACATGCTGTGTCGGGGATCAATCTCCAACATGCTGTGTCAGGGATCAATCACCAAAATACTGTGTCACTGATCAATCACCAACATGCTGTGTCAGGGATCAATCACCAACATGCTTTGTCAGGAATCAATCATCAACATGCTGTGTCACTGAACAATCACCAAAATGCTGTGTCACTGATCAATCACCAACATGCTGTGTCACTGATCAATCACCAACATGCTGTGTCAGGGATGAATCACCAACATGCTGTGTCACTGATCAATCACCAACATGCTGTGTCGGGGATCAATATACCAACATGCTGTGTCACTGATCGATCACCAACATGCTGTGTCAGGGATGAATCACGAACATGCTGTGTCACTGATCAATCACCAACATGCTGTGTCGGGGATCAATATACCAACATGCTGTGCAACTGATCAATCACCAACATGCTGTGTCACTGATCAATCACCAACATGCTGTGCCACTGATCAATCACCAACATGCTGTGCCATTGATCAATCACCAAAATGCTGCATCATTGATCAATCACCGACATGCTGTGTCACTGATCAATCACCAATATACTGTGTCATTGATCAATCACCAACATGCTGCATCATTGATCAATCACCGACATGCTGTGACGGGGATCAATCATCAACATGTTCTGTCACTGATCGATCACCAACATGCTGTGTCAGGGATGAATCACCAACATGCTGTGTCACTGATCAATCACCAACATGCTGTGTCGGGGATCAATATACCAACATGCTGTGTCACTGATCAATCACCAACATGCTGTGTCACTGATCAATCACCAACATGCTGTGTCAGGGATCAATCACCATCATGCTGTGTCAGGGATCAATCACCAACATGCTGTGTCAGGGATCAATCACCATCATGCTGTGTCAGTGATCAATCACCGATATGCTGTGTCAGGGATGAATCACCAACATGCTGTGTCACTGATCAATCACCAACATGCTGTGTCGGGGATCAATATACCAACATGCCGTGTCACTGATCGATCACCAACATGCTGTGTCAGGGATGAATCACCAACATGCTGTGTCACTGATCAATCACCAACATGCTGTGTCGGGGATCAATATACCAACATGCTGTATCACTGAACAATCACCAACATGCTGTGTCACTGATCAATCACCAACATGCTGTGCCACTGATCAATCACCAACATGCTGTGCCATTGATCAATCACCAAAATGCTGCATCATTGATCAATCACCGACATGCTGTGTCACTGATCAATCACCAATATACTGTGTCATTGATCAATCACCAACATGCTGCATCATTGATCAATCACCGACATGCTGTGACGGGGATCAATCATCAACATGTTCTGTCACTGATCGATCACCAACATGCTGTGTCAGGGATGAATCACCAACATGCTGTGTCACTGATCAATCACCAACATGCTGTGTCGGGGATCAATATACCAACATGCTGTGTCACTGATCAATCACCAACATGCTGTGTCACTGATCAATCACCAACATGCTGTGTCAGGGATCAATCACCAACATGCTGTGTCAGGGATCAATCACCATCATGCTGTGTCAGGGATCAATCACCAACATGCTGTGTCAGGGATCAATCACCATCATGCTGTGTCAGTGATCAATCACCGATATGCTGTGTCAGGGATCAATCACCAACATGCTGTGTCGGGGATCAATGTACCAACATGCTGTGTCACTGATCAATCACCAACATGCTGTGTCAGGGATCAATCAGCAACATGCTGTGTCAGGGATCAATCACTGACATGTGTCACGGATCAATCACCAACATACTGTGTCAGGGATCAATCACTGACATGCTGTGTCACTGATCAATCACCGACATGCTGTGTCAGGAATCGATCACCAACATGCTGTGTCACTGATCAATCACCAACAAGCTGTGTCATCGATCAATCACCAACATGCTGTGTCACTGATCAATCAACAACATGCTGTGTCACTGATCAATCACCAACATGCTGTGTCAGGGATCAATCACCGACATGCTGTGTCACTGATCAATCACCAACATTCTGTGTCATTGCTCAATCACCAACATGCTGCATCATTGATCAATCACCGACATGCTGTGACGGGGATCAATCATCACCATGTTGTGTCACTGATCAATCACCAACATGCTGTGTCAGGGATCAATCACCAACATGCTGTGTCACTGATCAATCACCAACATGCTGTGTCACTGATCAATCACCAACATGCTGTGTCAGGGATCAATCACCAACATGCTGTGTCACGGACCAATCACCAACATGCTGTGTCAGGGATCAATCACCAACATGCTGTGTCGGGGATCAATCACTGACATGTTGTGTCAGGGATCAATCACCAACATGCTGTGTCAGGGATCAATCACTGACATGCTGTGTCACTGATCAATCACCAAACATGCTGTGTCAGGAATCAATCACCAACATGCTGTGTCACTGAACAATCACCAAAATGCTGTGTCACTGATCAATCACCAACATGCTGTGTCACTGATCAATCACCAACATGCTGTGTCGGGGATCAATATACCAACATGCTGTGTCACGGATCGATCACCAACATGCTGTGTCAGGGATGAATCACCAACATGCTGTGTCACTGATCATTCACCAACATGCTGTGTCGGGGATCAATATACCAACATGCTGTATCACTGATTAATCACCAACATGCTGTGTCACTGATCAATCACCAACATGCTGTGTCAGGGATCAATCACCAACATGCTGTGTCAGGGATCAATCAACAACATGCTGTGTCACTGATCAATCACCAACATGCTGTGTCAGGGATCAATCACCAACATGCTGCGTCAGGGATCAATCTCCAACATGCTGTGTCAGGGATCAATCACCGACATGCTGTGTCAGGGATCAATCACCAATATACTGTGTCACTGATCAATCACCAAAATACTGTGTCACTGATCAATCACCAACATGCTGTGTCAGGGATCAATCACCAACATGCTGTGTCACTGATCGATCACCAACATGCTGTGTCAGGGATGAATCACCAACATGCTGTGTCACTGATCAATCACCAACATGCTGTGTCGGGGATCAATCTCCAACATGCTGTGTCAGGGATCAATCACCAAAATACTGTGTCACTGATCAATCACCAACATGCTGTGTCAGGGATCAATCACCAACATGCTTTGTCAGGAATCAATCATCAACATGCTGTGTCACTGAACAATCACCAAAATGCTGTGTCACTGATCAATCACCAACATGCTGTGTCACTGATCAATCACCAACATGCTGTGTCAGGGATCAATCACCAACATGCTGTGTCACTGATCAATCACCAACATGCTGTGTCGGGGATCAATATACCAACATGCTGTGTCACTGATCGATCACCAACATGCTGTGTCAGGGATCAATCACCAACATGCTGTGTCAGTGATCAATCACCAACATGCTGTGTCAGGGATCAATCACCAACATGCTGTGTCACTGACCAATCATCAACATGCTGCATCATTGGTCAATCACCGACATGCTGTGACGGAGATCAATCATCAACATGTTGTGTCACTGATCAATCACCAACATGCTGTGTCAGGGATCAATCACCAACATGCTGTGTCACTGATCAATCACCAACATGCTGTGTCACTGATCAATCACCAACATGCTGTGTCAGGGATCAATCACCAACATGCTGTGTCAGGGATCAATCACCAACATGCTGTGTCACTGACCAATCATCAACATGCTGTGTCAGGGATCAATCACCAACATGCTTTGTCAGGAATCAATCATCAACATGCTGTGTCACTGAACAATCACCAAAATGCTGTGTCACTGATCAATCGCCAACATGCTGTGTCACTGATCAATCACCAACATGCTGTGTCAGGGATGAATCACGAACATGCTGTGTCACTGATCAACCACCAACATGCTGTGTCGGGGATCAATATACCAACATGCTGTGTCACTGATCGATCACCAACATGCTGTGTCAGGGATGAATCACCAACATGCTGTGTCACTGATCAATCACCAACATGCTGTGTCGGGGATCAATATACCAACATGCTGTGTCACTGATCAATCACCAACATGCTGTGTCACTGATCAATCACCAACATGCTGTGTCAGGGATCAATCACCAACATGCTGCGTCAGGGATCAATCTCCAACATGCTGTGTCAGATATCAATCACCGACATGCTGTGACAGTGATCAATCACCAACATACTGTGTCACTGATCAATCACCAAAATACTGTGTCACTGATCAATCACCAACATGCAGTGTCAGGGATCAATCACCAACATGCTGTGTTAGGGATCAATCACCAACATGCTGTGTCAGGGATCAATCACCATCATGCTGTGTCAGGGATCAATCACCAACATGCTGTGTCAGGGATCAATCACCATCATGCTGTGTCAGTGATCAATCACCTACATGCTGTGTCACTGACCAATCAACAACATGCTGTGTCGGGGATTAATGTACCAACATGCTGTGTCACTCATCAATCACCAACATGCTGTGTCAGGGATCAATCAGCAACATGCTGTGTCAGGGATCAACCACTGACATGTGTCAGGGATCAATCACCAACATGCTGTGTCAGCGATCAATCACTGACATGCTGTGTCACTGATCAATCACCAACAAGCTGTGTCATTGATCAATCACAACATGCTGTGTCACTGATCAATCACCAACATGCTGTGTCACTGATCAATCACCAACATGCTGTGTCGGGGATCAATCACCAACATGCTGTGTCACTGATCAATCACCAACATGCTGTGTCACTGATCAATCAACAACATGCTGTGTCGGGGATCAATATACCAACATGCTGTGTCACTGATCAATCACCAACATGCTGTGTCACTGATCAATCACCAACATGCTGTGTCAGGGATGAATCACCAACATGCTGTGTCACTGATCAATCACCAACATGCTGTGTCGGGGATCAATATACCAACATGCTGTGTCACTGATCGATCACCAACATGCTGTGTCAGGGATGAATCACCAACATGCTGTGTCACTGATCAATCACCAACATGCTGTGTCAGGGATCAATCACCAACATGCTGTGTCAGGGATCAATCACCAACATGCTGTGTCACTGACCAATCACCAACATGCTGTGTCAGGGATCAATCACCAACATGCTGTGTCAGGGATCAATCACCAACATGCTTTGTCAGGAATCAATCATCAACATGCTGTGTCACTGATCAATCACCAACATGCTGTGTCAGGGATCAATCACCAACATGCTGTGTCAGGGATCAATCACCAACATGCTTTGTCAGGAATCAATCATCAACATGCTGTGTCACTGAACAATCACCAAAATGCGGTGTCACTGATCAATCGCCAACATGCTGTGTCACTGATCAATCACCAACATGCTGTGTCAGGGATGAATCACGAACATGCTGTGTCACTGATCAATCACCAACATGCTGTGTCGGGGATCAATATACCAACATGCTGTGTCACTGATCGATCACCAACATGCTGTGTCAGGGATGAATCACCAACATGCTGTGTCACTGATCAATCACCAACATGCTGTGTCGGGGATCAATATACCAACATGCTGTGTCACTGATCAATCACCAACATGCTGTGTCACTGATCAATCACCAACATGCTGTGTCAGGGATCAATCACCAACATGCTGCGTCAGGGATCAATCTCCAACATGCTGTGTCAGATATCAATCACCGACATGCTGTGACAGTGATCAATCACCAACATACTGTGTCACTGATCAATCACCAAAATACTGTGTCACTGATCAATCACCAACATGCTGTGTCAGGGATCAATCACCAACATGCTGTGTTAGGGATCAATCACCAACATGCTGTGTCAGCGATCAATCACCATCATGCTGTGTCAGGGATCAATCACCAACATGCTGTGTCAGGGATCAATCACCATCATGCTGTGTCAGTGATCAATCACCTACATGCTGTGTCACTGACCAATCAACAACATGCTGTGTCGGGGATCAATGTACCAACATGCTGTGTCACTCATCAATCACCAACATGCTGTGTCAGGGATCAATCAGCAACATGCTGTGTCAGGGATCAACCACTGACATGTGTCAGGGATCAATCACCAACATGCTGTGTCAGCGATCAATCACTGACATGCTGTGTCACTGATCAATCACCAACAAGCTGTGTCATTGATCAATCACAACATGCTGTGTCACTGATCAATCACCAACATGCTGTGTCACTGATCAATCACCAACATGCTGTGTCGGGGATCAATCACCAACATGCTGTGTCACTGATCAATCACCAACATGCTGTGTCACTGATCAATCAACAACATGCTGTGTCGGGGATCAATATACCAACATGCTGTGTCACTGATCAATCACCAACATGCTGTGTCACTGATCAATCACCAACATGCTGTGTCAGGGATGAATCACCAACATGCTGTGTCACTGATCAATCACCAACATGCTGTGTCGGGGATCAATATACCAACATGCTGTGTCACTGATCGATCACCAACATGCTGTGTCAGGGATGAATCACCAACATGCTGTGTCACTGATCAATCACCAACATGCTGTGTCAGGGATCAATCACCAACATGCTGTGTCAGGGATCAATCACCAACATGCTGTGTCACTGACCAATCACCAACATGCTGTGTCAGGGATCAATCACCAACATGCTGTGTCAGGGATCAATCACCAACATGCTTTGTCAGGAATCAATCATCAACATGCTGTGTCACTGATCAATCACCAACATGCTGTGTCAGGGATCAATCACCAACATGCTGTGTCAGGGATCAATCACCAACATGCTTTGTCAGGAATCAATCATCAACATGCTGTGTCACTGAACAATCACCAAAATGCGGTGTCACTGATCAATCGCCAACATGCTGTGTCACTGATCAATCACCAACATGCTGTGTCAGGGATGAATCACGAACATGCTGTGTCACTGATCAATCACCAACATGCTGTGTCGGGGATCAATATACCAACATGCTGTGTCACTGATCGATCACCAACATGCTGTGTCAGGGATGAATCACCAACATGCTGTGTCACTGATCAATCACCAACATGCTGTGTCGGGGATCAATATACCAACATGCTGTGTCACTGATCAATCACCAACATGCTGTGTCACTGATCAATCACCAACATGCTGTGTCAGGGATCAATCACCAACATGCTGCGTCAGGGATCAATCTCCAACATGCTGTGTCAGATATCAATCACCGACATGCTGTGACAGTGATCAATCACCAACATACTGTGTCACTGATCAATCACCAAAATACTGTGTCACTGATCAATCACCAACATGCTGTGTCAGGGATCAATCACCAACATGCTGTGTTAGGGATCAATCACCAACATGCTGTGTCAGCGATCAATCACCATCATGCTGTGTCAGGGATCAATCACCAACATGCTGTGTCAGGGATCAATCACCATCATGCTGTGTCAGTGATCAATCACCTACATGCTGTGTCACTGACCAATCAACAACATGCTGTGTCGGGGATCAATGTACCAACATGCTGTGTCACTCATCAATCACCAACATGCTGTGTCAGGGATCAATCAGCAACATGCTGTGTCAGGGATCAACCACTGACATGTGTCAGGGATCAATCACCAACATGCTGTGTCAGCGATCAATCACTGACATGCTGTGTCACTGATCAATCACCAACAAGCTGTGTCATTGATCAATCACAACATGCTGTGTCACTGATCAATCACCAACATGCTGTGTCACTGATCAATCACCAACATGCTGTGTCGGGGATCAATCACCAACATGCTGTGTCACTGATCAATCACCAACATGCTGTGTCACTGATCAATCAACAACATGCTGTGTCGGGGATCAATATACCAACATGCTGTGTCACTGATCAATCACCAACATGCTGTGTCACTGATCAATCACCAACATGCTGTGTCAGGGATGAATCACCAACATGCTGTGTCACTGATCAATCACCAACATGCTGTGTCGGGGATCAATATACCAACATGCTGTGTCACTGATCGATCACCAACATGCTGTGTCAGGGATGAATCACCAACATGCTGTGTCACTGATCAATCACCAACATGCTGTGTCAGGGATCAATCTCCAACATGCTGTGTCAGGGATCAATCACCAAAATACTGTGTCAGGGATCAATCACCAACATGCTGTGTCAGGGATCAATCACCAACATGCTGTGTCAGGGATCAATCACCAACATGCTGTGTCAGGGATCAATCACCATCATGCTGTGTCAGGGATCAATCACCAACATGCTGTGTCAGGGATCAATCACCATCATGCTGTGTCAGTGATCAATCACCGATATGCTGTGTCACTGATCAATCAACAACATGCTGTGTCACTGATCAATCACCAACATGCTGTGTCAGGGATCAATCACCGACATGCTGTGTCACTGATCAATCACCAACATACTGTGTCATTGATCAATCACCAACATGCTGCATCATTGATCAATCACCGACATGCTGTGACGGGGATCAATCATCACCATGTTGTGTCACTGATCAATCACCAACATGCTGTGTCAGGGATCAATCACCAACATGCTGTGTCACTGATCAATCACCAACATGCTGTGTCACTGATCAATCACTGACATGCTGTGTCAGGGATCAATCACCAACATGCTGTGTCAGGGATCAATCACCAACATGCTGTGTCACTGACCAATCACCAACATGCTGTGTCAGGGATCAATCACCAACATGCTGTGTCGGGGATCAATCACTGACATGTGTCAGGGATCAATCACCAACATACTGTGTCAGGGATCAATCACTGACATGCTGTGTCACTGATCAATCACCGACATGCTGTGTCAGGAATCGATCACCAACATGCTGTGTCACTGATCAATCACCAACAAGCTGTGTCATTGATCAAACACCAACATGCTGTGTCACTGATCAATCATCAACATGCTGTGTCACTGATCAATCACCAACATGCTGTGTCGGGGATCAATCACCAACATGCTGTGTCACTGATCAATCACCAACATGTTGTGTCACTAATCAATCACCAACATGCTGTGTCAGGGATCAATCACCAACATGCTGTGTCACTGACCAATCATCAACATGCTGCATCATTGGTCAATCACCGACATGCTGTGATGGAGATCAATCATCAACATGTTGTGTCACTGATCAATCACCAACATGCTGTGTCAGGGATCAATCACCAACATGCTGTGTCACTGATCAATCACCAACATGCTGTGTCAGATATCAATCACCAACATGCTGTGTCAGGGATCAATCACCAACATGCTGTGTCACTGATCCATCACCAACATGCTGTGTCACTGATCAATCACCAACATGCTGTGTCAGGGATCAATCACCAACATGCTGTGTCAGGGAACAATCACCAACAGGCTGTGTCACTGACCAATCATCAACATGCTGTGTCACTGATCAATCACCAACATGCTGTGTCAGATATCAATCACCAACATGCTGTGACAGGGATCAATCACCAACAAACTGTGTCACTGATCAATCACCAAAATACTGTGTCACTGATCAATCACCAACATGCTGTGTCAGGGATCAATCACCATCATGCTGTGCCAGGGATCAATCACCAACATGCTGTGTCACTGATCAATCACCAACATGCTGTGTCAGGGATCAATCACCAACATGCTGTGTCACTGATCAATCACCAACATGCTGTGTCACTGATCAATCAACAACATGCTGTGTCGGGGATCAATATACCAACATGCTGTGTCACTGATCAATCACCAACATGCTGTGTCACTGATCAATCACCAACATGCTGTGTCAGGGATGAATCACCAACATGCTGTGTCACTGATCAATCACCAACATGCTGTGTCGGGGATCAATATATCAACATGCTGTGTCACTGATCGATCACCAACATGCTGTGTCAGGGATGAATCACCAACATGCTGTGTCACTGATCAATCACCAACATGCTGTGTCAGGGATCAATCTCCAACATGCTGTGTCAGGGATCAATCACCAAAATACTGTGTCAGGGATCAATCACCAACATGCTGTGTCAGGGATCAATCACCAACATGCTGTGTCAGGGATCAATCACCAACATGCTGTGTCAGGGATCAATCACCATCATGCTGTGTCAGGGATCAATCACCAACATGCTGTGTCAGGGATCAATCACCATCATGCTGTGTCAGTGATCAATCACCGATATGCTGTGTCACTGATCAATCAACAACATGCTGTGTCACTGATCAATCACCAACATGCTGTGTCAGGGATCAATCACCGACATGCTGTGTCACTGATCAATCACCAACATACTGTGTCATTGATCAATCACCAACATGCTGCATCATTGATCAATCACCGACATGCTGTGACGGGGATCAATCATCACCATGTTGTGTCACTGATCAATCACCAACATGCTGTGTCAGGGATCAATCACCAACATGCTGTGTCACTGATCAATCACCAACATGCTGTGTCACTGATCAATCACCAACATGCTGTGTCAGGGATCAATCACCAACATGCTGTGTCACTGATCAATCACCAACATGCTGTGTCAGGGATCAATCACCAACATGCTGTGTCAGGGATCAATCACCAACATGCTGTGTCAGGGATCAATCACCATCATGCTGTGCCAGGGATCAATCACCAACATGCTGTGTCACTGATCAATCACCAACATGCTGTGTCACTGATCAATCACCAACATGCTGTGCCACTGATCAATCACCAACATGCTGTGCCATTGATCAATCACCAAAATGCTGCATCATTGATCAATCACCGACATGCTGTGTCACTGATCAATCACCAATATCCTGTGTCATTGATCAATCACAAACATGCTGCATCATTGATCAATCACCGACATGCTGTGACGGGGATCAATCATCAACATGCTGCGTCAGGGATCAATCTCCAACATGCTGTGTCAGATATCAATCACCGACATGCTGTGTCAGGGATCAATCACCAACATACTGTGTCACTGATCAATCACCAAAATACTGTGAACTGATCAATCACCAACATGCTGCGTCAGGGATCAATCACCAACATGCTGTGTCAGGGATCAATCACCAACATGCTGTGTCAGGGATCAATCACCATCATGCTGTGTCAGGGATCAATCACCAACATGTTGTGTCAGGGATCAATCACCATAATGCTGTATCAGTGATCAATCACCAACATGCTGTGTCACTGACTAATCAACAACATGCTGTGTCGGGGATCAATGTACCAACATGCTGTGTCACTGATCAATCACCAACATGCTGTGTCAGGGATCAATCAGCAACATGCTGTGTCAGGGATCAATCACTGACATGTGTCAGGGATCAATCACCAACATACTGTGTCAGGGATCAATCAACAACATGCTGTGTCACTGATCAATCACCGACATGCTGTGTCAGGCATCGATCACCAACATGCTGTATCACTGATCAATCATCAACAAGCTGTGTCATTGATCAATCACCAACATGCTGTGTCACTGATCAATCATCAACATTCTGTGTCACTGATCAATCACCAACATGCTGTGTCGGGGATCAATCACCAACATGCTGTGTCACTGATCAATCACCAACATGTTGTGTCACTGATCAATCACCAACATGCTGTGTCAGGGATCAATCACCAACATGCTGTGTCACTGATCAATCACCAACATGCTGTGTCACTGATCAATCACCAACATGCTGTGTCAGGGATCAATCACCAACATGCTGTGTCAGGGAACAATCACCAACAGGCTGTGTCACTGACCAATCATCAACATGCTGTGTCAGGGATCAATCACCAACATGCTTTGTCAGGAATCAATCATCAACATGCTGTGTCACTGATCAATCACCAACATGCTGTGTCGGGGATCAATCATCAACATGCTGTGTCACGGATCGATCACCAACATGCTGTGTCAGGGATGAATCACCAACATGCTGTGTCACTGATCAATCACCAACATGCTGTGTCGGGGATCAATATACCAACATGCTGTGTCACTGATCGATCACCAACATGCTGTGTCAGGGATGAATCACCAACATGCTGTGTCACGGATCAATCACCAACATGCTGTGTCAGGGATCAATCACCAACATGCTGTGTCACTGATCAATCACCAACATGCTGTGTCACTGATCAATCACCAACATGCTGTGTCACTGATCAATCACCAACATGCTGTGTCAGGGATGAATCACCAACATGCTGTGTCACTGATCAATCACCAACATGCTGTGTCAGGGATCAATATACCAACATGCTGTGTCACTGATCAATCACCAACATGCTGTGTCACTGATCAATCACCAACATGCTGTGTCAGGGATCAATCACCAACATGCTGCGTCAGGGATCAATCTCCAACATGCTGTGTCAGATATCAATCACCAACATGCTGTGTCAGGGATCAATCACCAACATACTGTGTCACTGATCAATCACCAAAATACTGTGTCACTGATCATTCACCAACATGCTGTGTCAGGGATCAATCACCAACATGCTGTGTCAGGGATCAATCATCAACGTGCTGTGTCACTGATCAATCACCAACATGCTGTGTGAGGGAACAATCACCAACAGGCTGTGTCACTGACCAATCATCAACATGCTGTGTCAGGGATCAATCACCAACATGCTGCGTCAGGGATCAATCTCCAACATGCTGTGTCAGATATCAATCACCGACATGCTGTGACAGGGATCAATCACCAACAAACTGTGTCACTGATCAATCACCAAAATACTGTGTCACTGATCAATCACCAACATGCTGTGTCAGGGATCAATCACCAACATGCTGTGTCAGGGATCAATCACCAACATGCTGTGTCAGGGATCAATCACCATCATGCTGTGTCAGGGATCAATCACCAACATGCTGTGTCAGGGATCAATCACCATCATGCTGTGTCAGTGATCAATCACCTACATGCTGTGTCACTGACCAATCAACAACATGCTGTGTCGGGGATCAATGTACCAACATGCTGTGTCACTCATCAATCACCAACATGCTGTGTCAGGGATCAATCAGCAACATGCTGTGTCAGGGATCAACCACTGACATGCGTCAGGGATCAATCACCAACATGCTGTGTCAGCGATCAATCACTGACATGCTGTGTCACTGATCAATCACCAACATGCTGTGTCAGGAATCGATCACCAACATGCTGTGTCACTGATCAATCACCAACAAGCTGTGTCATTGATCAATCACAACATGCTGTGTCACTGATCAATCACCAACATGCTGTGTCACTGATCAATCACCAACATGCTGTGTCGGGGATCAATCACCAACATGCTGTGTCACTGATCAATCACCAACATGCTGTGCCACTGATCAATCAACAACATGCTGTGTCGGGGATCAATATACCAACATGCTGTGTCACTGATCAATCACCAACATGCTGTGTCACTGATCGATCACCAACATGCTGTGTCAGGGATGAATCACCAACATGCTGTGTCACTGATCAATCACCAACATGCTGTGTCGGGGATCAATCTCCAACATGCTGTGTCAGGGATCAATCACCAAAATACTGTGTCACTGATCAATCACCAACATGCTGTGTCAGGGATCAATCACCAACATGCTGTGTCACTGATCAATCACCAAAATACTGTGAACTGATCAATCACCAACATGCTGCGTCAGGGATCAATCACCAACATGCTGTGTCAGGGATCAATCACCAACATGCTGTGTCAGGGATCAATCACCATCATGCTGTGTCAGGGATCAATCACCAACATGTTGTGTCAGGGATCAATCACCATAATGCTGTATCAGTGATCAATCACCAACATGCTGTGTCACTGACTAATCAACAACATGCTGTGTCGGGGATCAATGTACCAACATGCTGTGTCACTGATCAATCACCAACATGCTGTGTCAGGGATCAATCAGCAACATGCTGTGTCAGGGATCAATCACTGACATGTGTCAGGGATCAATCACCAACATACTGTGTCAGGGATCAATCAACAACATGCTGTGTCACTGATCAATCACCGACATGCTGTGTCAGGCATCGATCACCAACATGCTGTGTCACTGACCAATCATCAACATGCTGCATCATTGGTCAATCACCGACATGCTGTGATGGAGATCAATCATCAACATGTTGTGTCACTGATCAATCACCAACATGCTGTGTCAGGGATCAATCACCAACATGCTGTGTCACTGATCAATCACCAACATGCTGTGTCACTGATCAATCACCAACATGCTGTGTCAGGGATCAATCACCAACATGCTGTGTCAGGGAACAATCACCAACAGGCTGTGTCACTGACCAATCATCAACATGCTGTGTCAGGGATCAATCACCAACATGCTTTGTCAGGAATCAATCATCAACATGCTGTGTCACTGATCAATCACCAACATGCTGTGTCGGGGATCAATCATCAACATGTTGTGTCACGGATCAATCACCAACATGCTGTGTCAGGGATCAATCACCAACATGCTGTGTCACTGATCAATCACCAACATGCTGTGTCACTGATCAATCACCAACATGCTGTGTCACTGATCAATCACCAACATGCTGTGTCAGGGATGAATCACCAACATGCTGTGTCACTGATCAATCACCAACATGCTGTGTCAGGGATCAATATACCAACATGCTGTGTCACTGATCAATCACCAACATGCTGTGTCACTGATCAATCACCAACATGCTGTGTCAGGGATCAATCACCAACATGCTGCGTCAGGGATCAATCTCCAACATGCTGTGTCAGATATCAATCACCGACATGCTGTGTCAGGGATCAATCACCAACATACTGTGTCACTGATCAATCACCAAAATACTGTGTCACTGATCATTCACCAACATGCTGTGTCAGGGATCAATCACCAACATGCTGTGTCAGGGATCAATCATCAACGTGCTGTGTCACTGATCAATCACCAACATGCTGTGTGAGGGAACAATCACCAACAGGCTGTGTCACTGACCAATCATCAACATGCTGTGTCAGGGATCAATCACCAACATGCTGCGTCAGGGATCAATCTCCAACATGCTGTGTCAGATATCAATCACCGACATGCTGTGACAGGGATCAATCACCAACAAACTGTGTCACTGATCAATCACCAAAATACTGTGTCACTGATCAATCACCAACATGCTGTGTCAGGGATCAATCACCAACATGCTGTGTCAGGGATCAATCACCAACATGCTGTGTCAGGGATCAATCACCATCATGCTGTGTCAGGGATCAATCACCAACATGCTGTGTCAGGGATCAATCACCATCATGCTGTGTCAGTGATCAATCACCTACATGCTGTGTCACTGACCAATCAACAACATGCTGTGTCGGGGATCAATGTACCAACATGCTGTGTCACTCATCAATCACCAACATGCTGTGTCAGGGATCAATCAGCAACATGCTGTGTCAGGGATCAACCACTGACATGCGTCAGGGATCAATCACCAACATGCTGTGTCAGCGATCAATCACTGACATGCTGTGTCACTGATCAATCACCAACATGCTGTGTCAGGAATCGATCACCAACATGCTGTGTCACTGATCAATCACCAACAAGCTGTGTCATTGATCAATCACAACATGCTGTGTCACTGATCAATCACCAACATGCTGTGTCACTGATCAATCACCAACATGCTGTGTCGGGGATCAATCACCAACATGCTGTGTCACTGATCAATCACCAACATGCTGTGCCACTGATCAATCAACAACATGCTGTGTCGGGGATCAATATACCAACATGCTGTGTCACTGATCAATCACCAACATGCTGTGTCACTGATCGATCACCAACATGCTGTGTCAGGGATGAATCACCAACATGCTGTGTCACTGATCAATCACCAACATGCTGTGTCGGGGATCAATCTCCAACATGCTGTGTCAGGGATCAATCACCAAAATACTGTGTCACTGATCAATCACCAACATGCTGTGTCAGGGATCAATCACCAACATGCTTTGTCAGGAATCAATCATCAACATGCTGTGTCACTGAACAATCACCAAAATGCTGTGTCACTGATCAATCACCAACATGCTGTGTCACTGATCAATCACCAACATGCTGTGTCAGGGATGAATCACCAACATGCTGTGTCACTGATCAATCACCAACATGCTGTGTCGGGGATCAATATACCAACATGCTGTGTCACTGATCGATCACCAACATGCTGTGTCAGGGATGAATCACCAACATGCTGTGTCACTGATCAATCACCAACATGCTGTGTCGGGGATCAATATACCAACATGCTGTGTCACTGATCAATCACCAACATGCTGTGTCACTGATCAATCACCAACATGCTGTGCCACTGATCAATCACCAACATGCTGTGCCATTGATCAATCACCAAAATGCTGCATCATTGATCAATCACCGACATGCTGTGTCACTGATCAATCACCAATATACTGTGTCATTGATCAATCACCAACATGCTGCATCATTGATCAATCACCGACATGCTGTGACGGGGATCAATCATCAACATGTTCTGTCACTGATCGATCACCAACATGCTGTGTCAGGGATGAATCACCAACATGCTGTGTCACTGATCAATCACCAACATGCTGTGTCGGGGATCAATATACCAACATGCTGTGTCACTGATCAATCACCAACATGCTGTGTCACTGATCAATCACCAACATGCTGTGTCAGGGATCAATCACCATCATGCTGTGTCAGGGATCAATCACCAACATGCTGTGTCAGGGATCAATCACCATCATGCTGTGTCAGTGATCAATCACCGATATGCTGTGTCAGGGATGAATCACCAACATGCTGTGTCACTGATCAATCACCAACATGCTGTGTCGGGGATCAATATACCAACATGCTGTGTCACTGATCGATCACCAACATGCTGTGTCAGGGATGAATCACCAACATGCTGTGTCACTGATCAATCACCAACATGCTGTGTCGGGGATCAATATACCAACATGCTGTGTCACTGAACAATGACCAACATGCTGTGTCACTGATCAATCACCAACATGCTGTGCCACTGATCAATCACCAACATGCTGTGCCATTGATCAATCACCAACATGCTGTGTCAGGGATCAATCACCAACATGCTGTGTCGGGGATCAATCACTGACATGTTGTGTCAGGGATCAATCACCAACATGCTGTGTCGGGGATCAATCACTGACATGTTGTGTCAGGGATCAATCACCAACATGCTGTGTCAGGGATCAATCACTGACATGCTGTGTCACTGATCAATCACCAACATGCTGTGCATGGAATCAATCACCAACATGCTGTGTCACTGAACAATCACCAAAATGCTGTGTCACTGATCAATCACCAACATGCTGTGTCACTGATCAATCACCAACATGCTGTGTCGGGGATCAATATACCAACATGCTGTGTCACGGATCGATCACCAACATGCTGTGTCAGGGATGAATCACCAACATGCTGTGTCACTGATCAATCACCAACATGCTGTGTCGGGGATCAATATACCAACATGCTGTATAACTGATTAATCACCAACATGCTGTGTCACTGATCAATCACCAACATGCTGTGTCAGGGATCAATCACCAACATGCTGTGTCAGGGATCAATCAACAACATGCTGTGTCACTGATCAATCACCAACATGCTGTGTCAGGGATCAATCACCAACATGCTGCGTCAGGGATCAATCTCCAACATGCTGTGTCAGGGATCAATCACCGACATGCTGTGTCAGGGATCAATCACCAATATACTGTGTCACTGATCAATCACCAAAATACTGTGTCACTGATCAATCACCAACATGCTGTGTCAGGGATCAATCACCAACATGCTGTGTCAGTGATCAATCACCAACATGCTGTGTCGGGGATCAATATACCAACATGCTGTCTCACTAAACAATCACCAACAAGCTGTGTCACTGATCAATCACCAACATGCTGTGCCACTGATCAATCACCAACATGCTGTGCCATTGATCAATCACCAAAATGCTGCATCATTGATCAATCACCGACATGCTGTGTCACTGATCAATCACCAATATACTGTGTCATTGATCAATCACCAACATGCTGCATCATTGATCAATCACCGACATGCTGTGACGGGGATCAATCATCAACATGTTCTGTCACTGATCGATCACCAACATGCTGTGTCAGGGATGAATCACCAACATGCTGTGTCACTGATCAATCACCAACATGCTGTGTCGGGGATCAATATACCAACATGCTGTGTCACTGATCAATCACCAACATGCTGTGTCACTGATCAATCACCAACATGCTGTGTCAGGGATCAATCACCAACATGCTGTGTCAGGGATCAATCACCATCATGCTGTGTCAGGGATCAATCACCAACATGCTGTGTCAGGGATCAATCACCATCATGCTGTGTCAGTGATCAATCACCGATATGCTGTGTCACTGATCAATCAACAACATGCTGTGTCACTGATCAATCACCAACATACTGTGTCACGGATCAATCACCGACATGCTGTGTCACTGATCAATCACCAACATTCTGTGTCATTGCTCAATCACCAACATGCTGCATCATTGATCAATCACTGACATGCTGTGACGGGGATCAATCATCACCATGTTGTGTCACTGATCAATCACCAACATGCTGTGTCAGGGATCAATCACCAACATGCTGTGTCACTGATCAATCACCAACATGCTGTGTCACTGATCAATCACCAACATGCTGTGTCAGGGATCAATCACCAACATGCTGTGTCACTGACCAATCACCAACATGCTGTGTCAGGGATCAATCACCAACATGCTGTGTCGGGGATCAATCACTGACATGTTGTGTCAGGGATCAATCACCAACATGCTGTGTCAGGGATCAATCACTGACATGCTGTGTCACTGATCAATCACCAACATGCTGTGCATGGAATCAATCACCAACATGCTGTGTCACTGAACAATCACCAAAATGCTGTGTCACTGATCAATCACCAACATGCTGTGTCACTGATCAATCACCAACATGCTGTGTCGGGGATCAATATACCAACATGCTGTGTCACGGATCGATCACCAACATGCTGTGTCAGGGATGAATCACCAACATGCTGTGTCACTGATCAATCACCAACATGCTGTGTCGGGGATCAATATACCAACATGCTGTATCACTGATTAATCACCAACATGCTGTGTCACTGATCAATCACCAACATGCTGTGTCAGGGATCAATCACCAACATGCTGTGTCAGGGATCAATCAACAACATGCTGTGTCACTGATCAATCACCAACATGCTGTGTCAGGGATCAATCACCAACATGCTGCGTAAGGGATCAATCTCCAACATTCTGTGTCAGGGATCAATCACCGACATGCTGTGTCAGGGATCAATCACCAATATACTGTGTCACTGATCAATCACCAAAATACTGTGTCACTGATCAATCACCAACATGCTGTGTCAGGGATCAATCACCAACATGCTGTGTGAGTGATCAATCACCAACATGCTGTGTCGGGGATCAATATACCAACATGCTGTCTCACTAAACAATCACCAACATGCTGTGTCACTGATCAATCACCAACATGCTGTGTCGGGGATCAATATACCAACATGCTGTGTCACGGATCGATCACCAACATGCTGTGTCAGGGATGAATCACCAACATACTGTGTCACTGATCAATCACCAACATGCTGTGTCGGGGATCAATATACCAACATGCTGTATCACTGATTAATCACCAACATGCTGTGTCACTGATCAATCACCAACATGCTGTGTCAGGGATCAATCACCAACATGCTGTGTCAGGGATCAATCAACAACATGCTGTGTCACTGATCAATCACCAACATGCTGTGTCAGGGATCAATCACCAACATGCTGCGTCAGGGATCAATCTCCAACATGCTGTGTCAGGGATCAATCACCGACATGCTGTGTCAGGGATCAATCACCAATATACTGTGTCACTGATCAATCACCAAAATACTGTGTCACTGATCAATCTCCAACATGCTGTGTCAGGGATCAATCACCAACATGCTGTGTCAGTGATCAATCACCAACATGCTGTGTCAGGGATCAATCACCAACATGCTGTGTCACTGACCAATCATCAACATGCTGCATCATTGGTCAATCACCGACATGCTGTGACGGAGATCAATCATCAACATGTTGTGTCACTGATCAATCACCAACATGCTGTGTCAGGGATCAATCACCAACATGCTGTGTCACTGATCAATCACCAACATGCTGTGTCACTGATCAATCACCAACATGCTGTGTCAGGGATCAATCACCAACATGCTGTGTCAGGGATCAATCACCAACATGCTGTGTCACTGACCAATCATCAACATGCTGTGTCAGGGATCAATCACCAACATGCTTTGTCAGGAATCAATCATCAACATGCTGTGTCACTGAACAATCACCAACATGCTGTGTCACTGATCAATCACCAACATGCTGTGTCAGGGATCAATCACCAACATGCTGTGTCAGGGATCAATCACCAACATGCTGTGTCACTGAACAATCACCAAAATGCTGTGTCACTGATCAATCGCCAACATGCTGTGTCACTGATCAATCACCAACATGCTGTGTCAGGGATGAATCACCAACATGCTGTGTCACTGATCAATCACCAACATGCTGTGTCGGGGATCAATATACCAACATGCTGTGTCACTGATCGATCACCAACATGCTGTGTCAGGGATGAATCACCAACATGCTGTGTCACTGATCAATCACCAACATGCTGTGTCGGGGATCAATATACCAACATGCTGTGTCACTGATCAATCACCAACATGCTGTGTCACTGATCAATCACCAACATGCTGTGTCAGGGATCAATCACCAACATGCTGCGTCAGGGATCAATCTCCAACATGCTGTGTCAGATATCAATCACCGACATGCTGTGACAGTGATCAATCACCAACATACTGTGTCACTGATCAATCACCAAAATACTGTGTCACTGATCAATCACCAACATGCTGTGTCAGGGATCAATCACCAACATGCTGTGTCAGGGATCAATCACCAACATGCTGTGTCAGGGATCAATCACCATCATGCTGTGTCAGGGATCAATCACCAACATGCTGTGTCAGGGATCAATCACCATCATGCTGTGTCAGTGATCAATCACCTACATGCTGTGTCACTGACCAATCAACAACATGCTGTGTCGGGGATCAATGTACCAACATGCTGTGTCACTCATCAATCACCAACATGCTGTGTCAGGGATCAATCAGCAACATGCTGTGTCAGGGATCAACCACTGACATGTGTCAGGGATCAATCACCAACATGCTGTGTCAGCGATCAATCACTGACATGCTGTGTCACTGATCAATCACCAACAAGCTGTGTCATTGATCAATCACAACATGCTGTGTCACTGATCAATCACCAACATGCTGTGTCACTGATCAATCACCAACATGCTGTGTCACTGATCAATCACCAACATGCTGTGTCACTGATCAATCAACAACATGCTGTGTCGGGGATCAATATACCAACATGCTGTGTCACTGATCAATCACCAACATGCTGTGTCACTGATCAATCACCAACATGCTGTGTCAGGGATGAATCACCAACATGCTGTGTCACTGATCAATCACCAACATGCTGTGTCTGGGATCAATATACCAACATGCTGTGTCACTGATCGATCACCAACATGCTGTGTCAGGGATGAATCACCAACATGCTGTGTCACTGATCAATCACCAACATGCTGTGTCAGGGATCAATCTCCAACATGCTGTGTCAGGGATCAATCACCAAAATACTGTGTCAGGGATCAATCACCAACATGCTGTGTCAGGGATCAATCACCAACATGCTGTGTCAGGGATCAATCACCAACATACTGTGTCAGGGATCAATCACCATCATGCTGTGTCAGGGATCAATCACCAACATGCTGTGTCAGGGATCAATCACCATCATGCTGTGTCAGTGATCAATCACCGATATGCTGTGTCACTGATCAATCAACAACATGCTGTGTCACTGATCAATCACCAACATGCTGTGTCAGGGATCAATCACCGACATGCTGTGTCACTGATCAATCACCAACATACTGTGTCATTGATCAATCACCAACATGCTGCATCATTGATCAATCACCGACATGCTGTGACGGGGATCAATCATCACCATGTTGTGTCACTGATCAATCACCAACATGCTGTGTCAGGGATCAATCACCAACATGCTGTGTCACTGATCAATCACCAACATGCTGTGTCACTGATCAATCACCAACATGCTGTGTCAGGGATCAATCACCAACATGCTGTGTCACTGACCAATCACCAACATGCTGTGTCAGGGATCAATCACCAACATGCTGTGTCGGGGATCAATCACTGACATGTTGTGTCAGGGATCAATATACCAACATGCTGTGTCACTGATCAATCACCAACATGCTGTGTCACTGATCAATCACCAACATGCTGTGTCAGGGATGAATCACCAACATGCTGTGTCACTGATCAATCACCAACATGCTGTGTCGGGGATCAATATACCAACATGCTGCGTCACTGATCGATCACCAACATGCTGTGTCAGGGATGAATCACCAACATGCTGTGTCACTGATCAATCACCAACATGCTGTGTCAGGGATCAATCTCCAACATGCTGTGTCAGGGATCAATCACCAAAATACTGTGTCACTGATCAATCACCAACATGCTGTGTCAGGGATCAATCACCAACATGCTGTGTCAGGGATCAATCACCAACATGCTGTGTCAGGGATCAATCACCATCATGCTGTGTCAGGGATCAATCACCAACATGCTGTGTCAGGGATCAATCACCATCATGCTGTGTCAGTGATCAATCACCGATATGCTGTGTCACTGATCAATCAACAACATGCTGTGTCACTGATCAATCACCAACATGCTGTGTCAGGGATCAATCACCGACATGCTGTGTCACTGATCAATCACCAACATACTGTGTCATTGATCAATCACCAACATGCTGCATCATTGATCAATCACCGACATGCTGTGACGGGGATCAATCATCACCATGTTGTGTCACTGATCAATCACCAACATGCTGTGTCAGGGATCAATCACCAACATGCTGTGTCACTGATCAATCACCAACATGCTGTGTCACTGATCAATCACCAACATGCTGTGTCAGGGATCAATCACCAACATGCTGTGTCAGGGATCAATCACCAACATGCTGTGTCACTGACCAATCACCAACATGCTGTGTCAGGGATCAATCACCAACATGCTGTGTCGGGGATCAATCACTGACATGTTGTGTCAGGGATCAATCACCAACATGCTCTGTCAGGGATCAATCACTGACATGCTGTGTCACTGATCAATCACCAACATGCTGTGTCAGGAATCAATCACCAACATGCTGTGTCACTGAACAATCACCAAAATGCTGTGTCACTGATCAATCACCAACATGCTGTGTCAGGGATCAATCACCAACATGCTGTGTCACTGATCAATCACCAACATGCTGTGTCAGGGATCAATCACCAACATGCTGTGCCACTGATCAATCACCAACATGCTGTGCCATTGATCAATCACCAAAATGCTGCATCATTGATCAATCACCGATATGCTGTGTCACTGATCAATCATCAATATACTGTGTCATTGATCAATCACCAACATGCTGCATCATTGATCAATCACCGACATGCTGTGACGGGCATCAATCATCAACATGTTGTGTCACTGATCAATCACCAACATGCTGTGTCAGGGATCAATCACCAACATGCTGTGTCACTGATCAATCACCAACATGCTGTGTCACTGATCAATCACCAACATGCTGTGTCACTGATCAATCACCAACATGCTGTGTCAGGGATCAATCACCAACATGCTGTGTCACTGACCAATCATCAACATGCTGTGTCAGGGATCAATCACCAACATGCTGTGTCAGGGATCAATCAATGACATGTTGTGTCAGGGATCAATCACCAACAGGCTGTGTCAAGAATCAATCACCAACATGCTGTGTCACTGAACAATCACCAAAATGCTGTGTCACTGATCAATCACCAACATGCTGTGTCACTGATCAATCACCAACATGCTGTGTCAGGGATGAATCACCAACATGCTGTGTCACTGATCAATCACCAACATGCTGTGTCGGGGATCAATATACCAACATGCTGTGTCACTGATCGATCACCAACATGCTGTGTCAGGGATGAATCACCAACATGCTGTGTCACTGATCAATCACCGACATGCTGTGTCACTGATCAATGACCAACATACTGTGTCATTGATCAATCACCAACATGCTGCATCATTGATCAATCACCGACATACTGTGACGGGGATCAATCATCAACATGTTGTGTCACTGATCAATCACCAACATGTTGTGTCAGGGATCAATCACCAACATGCTGTGTCACTGATCAATCACCAACAGGCTGTGTCACTGATCAATCACCAACATGCTGTGTCACTGATCAATCACCAACATGCTGTGTCAGGGATCAATCACCGACATGCTGTGTCACTGATCAATCAACAACATACTGTGTCATGGATCAATCACCAACATGCTACATCATTGATCAATCACCGACATGCTGTGACGGGGATCAATCATCAACATGTTGTGTCACTGATCAATCACCAACATGCTGTGTCAGGGATCAATCACCAACATGCTGTATCACTGATAAATCACCAACATGCTGTGTCACTGATCAATCACCAACATGCTGTGTCAGGAATCAATCACCAACATGCTGTGTCAGGGATCAATCACTGACATGTGTCAGGGATCAATCACCAACATGCTGTGTCAGGGATCAATCACTGACATGCTGTGTCACTGATCAATCACCAACATGCTGTGTCAGGAATCGATCACCAACATGCTGTGTCACTGATCAATCACCAACAAGCTGTGTCATTGATCAATCACCGACATGCTGTGTCACTGATCAATCACCAACATGCTGTGTCGGGGATCAATCACCAACATGCTGTGTCACTGATCAATCACCAACATGCTGTGTCACTGATCAATCAACAACATGCTGTGTCGGGGATCAATATACCAACATGCTGTGTCACTGATCCATCACCAACATGCTGTGTCAGGGGTGAATCACCAACATGCTGTGTCACTGATCAATCACCAACATGCTGTGTCGGAGATCAATATACCAACATGCTGTGTCACTGATCAATCACCAACATGCTGTGTCACTGATCAATCACCAACATGCTGTGTCAGGGATCAATCACCAACATGCTGCGTCAGGGATCAATCACCAACATACTGTGTCACTGATCAATCACCAAAATACTGTGTCACTGATGAATCACCAACATGCTGTGTCAGGGATCAATCACCAACATGCTGTGTCAGGGATCAATCACCAACATGCTGTGTTAGGGATCAATCACCAACATGCTGTGTCACTGATCAATCACCATCATGCTGTGTCAGTGATCAATCACCAACATGCTGTGTCACTGACCAATCAACAACATGCTGTGTCGGGGGTCAATGTACCAACATGCTGTGTCACTGATCAATCACCAACATGCTGTGTCAGGGATCAATCAGCAACATGCTGTGTCAGGGATCAATCACTGACATGTGTCAGGGATCAATCACCAACATGCTGTGTCGGGGGTTAATGTACCAACATGCTGTGTCACTGATCAATCAACAACATGCTGTGTCACTGATCAATCACCAACATGCTGTGTCAGGAATCGATTACCAACATGCTGTGTCACTGATCAATCTCCAACAAGCTGTGTCATTGATCAATCACCAACATGCTGTGTCACTGATCAATCACCAACATGCTGTGTCACTGATCAATCACCAACATGCTGTCTCGGGGATCAATCACCAACATGCTGTGTCACTGATCAATCACCAACATGCGTTGTCACTGATCAATCAACAACATGCTGTGTCGGGGATCAATATACCAACATGCTGTGTCTCTGATCAATCACCAACATGCTGTGTCACTGATCAATCACCAACATGCTGTGTCAGGGATCAATCACCAACATGCTGTGTCAGGGATCAATCACCAACATGCTGTGTCAGGGATCAATCACCAACATGCTGTGTCAGATATCAATCACCGACATGCTGTGTCAGGGATCAATCACCAACATACTGTGTCACTGATCAATCACCAAAATACTGTGTCACTGATCAATCACCAACATGCTGTGTCAGGGATCAATCACCAACATGCTATTTCAGGGATCAATCACCAACATGCTGTGTCAGGGATCAATCACCATCATGCTGTGTCAGGGATCAATCACCAACATGCTGTGTCAGGGATCAATCACCATCATGCTGTGTCAGTGATCAATCACCGACATGCTGTGTCACTGTTCAATCACAAACATGCTGTGTCACTGATCAATCACCAACATGTTGTGTCAGGGATCAATCATCGACATGCTGTGTCACTGATCAATCACCAACATACTGCGTCATTGATCAATCACCAACATGCTGTGTCACTGATCAATCACCAACATGGTGTGTCACTGATCAATCACCAACATGCTGTGTCTGGGATCAATCACCAACATGCTGTGTCAGGGATCAATCACCAACATGCTGTGTCAGGGATCAATCACCAACATGCTCTGTCAGATAACAATCACCGACATGCTGTGTCAGGAATCAATCACCAACATACTGTGTCACTGATCAATCACCAAAATATTGAGTCACTGATCAATCACCAACATGCTGTGTCAGGGATCAATCACCAACATGCTGTGTCAGGGATCAATCACCATCATGCTGTGTCAGGGATCAATCACCAACATGCTGTGTCAGGGATCAATCACCATCATGCTGTGTCAGTGATCAATCACCGACATGCTGTGTCACTGATCAATCACCAACATGCTGTGTCACTGATCAATCACCAACATGCTGTGTCAGGGATCAATCACCGACATGCTGTGTCACTGATCAATCACCAACATACTCTGTCATTGATCAATCACCAACATGCTGCATCATTGATCAATCACCGACATGCTCTGTCACTGATCAATCATCAACATGTTGTGTCACTGATCAATCACCAACATGCTGTGTCAGGGATCAATCACCAACATGCTGTGTCACTGATCAATCACCAACATGCTGTGTCAGGGATCAATCAACAACATGCTGTGTCACTGATCAATCACCAACATGCTGTGTCACTGATCAATCACCAACATGCTGTGTCAGGGATCAATCACCAACATGCTGTGTCAGGGATCAATCACCAACATGCTGTGTCACTGACCAATCACCAACATGCTGTGTCAGGGATCAATCACCAACATGCTTTGTCAGGGATCAATCACTGACATGTTGTGTCAGGGATCAATCACCAACATACTGTGTCAGGGATCAATCACTGACATGCTGTGTCCCTGATCAATCAGCAACATGCTGTGTCAGGAATAAATCACCAACATGCTGTGTCACTGAACAATCAACAAAATGCTGTGTCACTGATCAATCACCAACGTGCTGTGTCAGGGATCAATCTCCGACATGCTGTGTCACTGATCAATCACCAACATACTGTGTCATTGATCAATCACCAACATGCTGCATCATTGATCAATCAATGACATGCTGTGATGGGGATCAATCACCAACATGTTGTTTCACTGACCAATCACCAACATGCTGTGTCAGGGATCAATCACCAACATGCTGTGTCACTGATCAATCACCAACATGCTGTGTCACTGATCAATCACCAACATGCTGTGTCAGGGATCAATCACCGACATGCTGTGCCACTGATCAATCACCAACATACTGTGTCATTGATCAATCACCAACATGCTGCATCATTGATCAATCACCGACATGCTGTGACGGGGATCAATCTCCAACATGCTGTGTCAGGGATCAATCACCAACATGCTGTGTCACTGATCAATCACCAACATGCTGTGTCAGGGATCAATCACCATCATGCTGTGTCAGTGATCAATCACCGACATGCTGTGTCACTGTTCAATCACAAACATGCTTTGTCACTGATCAATCACCAACATGTTGTGTCAGGGATCAATCATCGACATGCTGTGTCACTGATCAATCACCAACATACTGCGTCATTGATCAATCACCAACATGCTGCATCATTGATCAATCACCGACATGCTGTGACGGGGATCAATCACCAACATGCTGTTTCACTGATCAATCACCAACATGCTGTGTCACTGATCAATCACCAACATGCTGTGTCAGGGATCAATCACCAACATGCTGTGTCAGGGATCAATCACCATCATGCTGTGTCAGGGATCAATCACCAACATGCTGTGTCAGGGATCAATCACCATCATGCTGTGTCAGTGATCAATCACCGACATGCTGTGTCACTGATCAATCACCAACATGCTGTGTCACTGATCAATCACCAACATGCTGTGTCAGGGATCAATCACCGACATGCTGTGTCACTGATCAATCACCAACATACTCTGTCATTGATCAATCACCAACATGCTGCATCATTGATCAATCACCGACATGCTGTGTCACTGATCAATCATCAACATGTTGTGTCACTGATCAATCACCAACATGCTGTGTCAGGGATCAATCACCAACATGCTGTGTCACTGATCAATCACCAACATGCTGTGTCAGGGATCAATCAACAATATGCTGTGTCACTGATCAATCACCAACATGCTGTGTCACTGATCAATCACCAACATGCTGTGTCAGGGATCAATCACCAACATGCTGTGTCAGGGATCAATCACCAACATGCTGTGTCACTGACCAATCACCAACATGCTGTGTCAGGGATCAATCACCAACATGCTTTGTCAGGGATCAATCACTGACATGTTGTGTCAGGGATCAATCACCAACATACTGTGTCAGGGATCAATCACTGACATGCTGTGTCCCTGATCAATCACCAACATGCTGTGTCAGGAATCAATCACCAATATGCTGTGTCACTGAACAATCAACAAAATGCTGTGTCACTGATCAATCACCAACGTGCTGTGTCAGGGATCAATCTCCGACATGCTGTGTCACTGATCAATCACCAACATACTGTGTCATTGATCAATCACCAACATGCTGCATCATTGATCAATCAATGACATGCTGTGATGGGGATCAATCACCAACATGTTGTTTCACTGATCAATCACCAACATGCTGTGTCAGGGATCAATCACCAACATGCTGTGTCACTGATCAATCACCAACATGCTGTGTCACTGATCAATCACCAACATGCTGTGTCAGGGATCAATCACCGACATGCTGTGCCACTGATCAATCACCAACATACTGTGTCATTGATCAATCACCAACATGCTGCATCATTGATCAATCACCGACATGCTGTGACGGGGATCAATCTCCAACATGCTATGTCAGGGATCAATCACCAACATGCTGTGTCACTGATCAATCACCAACATGCTGTGTCAGGGATCAATCACCATCATGCTGTGTCAGTGATCAATCACCGACATGCTGTGTCACTGTTCAATCACAAACATGCTTTGTCACTGATCAATCACCAACATGTTGTGTCAGGGATCAATCATCGACATGCTGTGTCACTGATCAATCACCAACATACTGCGTCATTGATCAATCACCAACATGCTGCATCATTGATCAATCACCGACATGCTGTGACGGGGATCAATCACCAACATGCTGTGTCACTGATCAATCACCAACATGCTGTGTCAGGGATCAATCTGCAACATGCTGTGTCAGGGATCAATCACCAACATGCTGTGTCAGGTAACAATCACCGACATGCTGTGTCAGGAATCAATCACCAACATACTGTGTCACTGATCAATCACCAAAATATTGAGTCACTGATCAATCACCAACATGCTGTGTCAGGGATCAATCACCAACATGCTGTGTCAGGGATCAATCTGCAACATGCTGTGTCAGGGATCAATCACCAACATGCTGTGTCAGATAACAATCACCGACATGCTGTGTCAGGAATCAATCACCAACATACTGTGTCACTGATCAATCACCAAAATATTGAGTCACTGATCAATCACCAACATGCTGAGTCAGGGATCAATCAGCAACATGCTGTGTCAGGGATCAATCACTGACATGTGTCAGGGATCAATCACCAACATGCTGTGTCAGGAATAAATCACTGACCTGCTGTGTCACTGATCAATCACCAACATGCTGTGTCAGGAATCGATTACCAACATGCTGTGTCACTGATCAATCTCCAACAAGCTGTTTCATTGATCAATCACCAACATGCTGTGTCACTGATCAATCACCAACATGCTGTGTCACTGATCAATCACCAACATGCTGTCTCGGGGATCAATCACCAACATGCTGTGTCACTGATCAATCACCAACATGCTTTGTCACTGATCAATCAACAACATGCTGTGTCGGGGATCAATATACCAACATGCTGTGTCTCTGATCAATCACCAACATGCTGTGTCACTGATCAATCACCAACATGCTGTGTCAGGGATCAATCAACAACATGCTGTGTCAGGGATCAATCACCAACATGCTGTGTCAGGGATCAATCACCAACATGCTGTGTCAGTTATCAATCACCGACATGCTGTGTCAGGGATCAATCACCAACATACTATGTCACTGATCAATCACCAAAATACTGTGTCACTGATCAATCACCAACATGCTGTGTCAGGGATCAATCACCATCATGCTGTGTCAGGGATCAATAACCAACTTGCTGTGTCAGGGATCAATCACCATCATGCTGTGTCAGTGATCAATCACCGACATGCTGTGTCACTGTTCAATCACAAACATGCTGTGTCACTGATCAATCACCAACATGTTGTGTCAGGGATCAATCATCGACATGCTGTGTCACTGATCAATCACCAACATACTGCGTCATTGATCAATCACCAACATGCTGTGTCACTGATCAATCACCAACATGGTGTGTCACTGATCAATCACCAACATGCTGTGTCTGGGATCAATCACCAACATGCTGTGTCAGGGATCAATCACCAACATGCTCTGTCAGATAACAATCACCGACATGCTGTGTCAGGAATCAATCACCAACATACTGTGTCACTGATCAATCACCAAAATATTGAGTCACTGATCAATCACCAACATGCTGTGTCAGGGATCAATCACCAACATGCTGTGTCAGGGATCAATCACCATCATGCTGTGTCAGGGATCAATCACCAACATGCTGTGTCAGGGATCAATCACCATCATGCTGTGTCAGTGATCAATCACCGACATGCTGTGTCACTGATCAATCACCAACATGCTGTGTCACTGATCAATCACCAACATGCTGTGTCAGGGATCAATCACTGACATGCTGTGTCACTGATCAATCACCAACATACTCTGTCATTGATCAATCACCAACATGCTGCATCATTGATCAATCACCGACATGCTGTGTCACTGATCAATCATCAACATGTTGTGTCACTGATCAATCACCAACATGCTGTGTCAGGGATCAATCACCAACATGCTGTGTCACTGATCAATCACCAACATGTTGTGTCAGGGATCAATCAACAACATGCTGTGTCACTGATCAATCACCAACATGCTGTGTCACTGATCAATCACCAACATGCTGTGTCAGGGATCAATCACCAACATGCTGTGTCAGGGATCAATCACCAACATGCTGTGTCACTGACCAATCACCAACATGCTGTGTCAGGGATCAATCAAAAACATGCTTTGTCAGGGATCAATCACTGACATGTTGTGTCAGGGATCAATCACCAACATACTGTGTCAGGGATCAATCACTGACATGCTGTGTCACTGATCAATCACCAACATACTGTGTCATTGATCAATCTCCAACATGTTGCATCATTGATCAATCACCGACATGCTGTGTCACCGACCAATCACCAACATGCTGTGTCAGGGATCAATCACCAACATGCTGTGTCAGGGATCAATCACTGACATGCTGTGTCAGGGATCAACCACCAACATGCTGTGTCAGGGATCAATCACTGACATGTTGTGTCAGGAATCAATCACCAACATGCTGTGTCACTGAACAATCAACAAAATGCTGTGTCACTGATCAATCACCAACATGCTGTGTCACTGATCAATCACCAACATGCTGTGTCAGGGATCAATCACCGATATGCTGTGTCACTGATCAATCACCAACATACTGTGTCATTGATCAATCACCAACATTATGCATAATTGATCAATCACCGAAATGCTGTGACGGGGATCAATTATCAACATGTTGTGTCACTGATCAATCACCAACATGCTGTGTCAGGGATCAATCATCAACATGCTGTGTCACTGATCAATCACCAACATGCTGTGTCACTGATCAATCACCAACATGCTGTGTCACTGATCAATCACCAACATGCTGTGTCAGGGATCAATCACTGACATGTTGTGTCAGGGATCAATCACCAACATGCTGTGTCAGGGATCAATCACTGACATGATGTGTCACTGATCAATCACCAACATACTCTGTCAGGAATCAATGACCAACATGCTGTGTCACTGAACAATCACCAAAATGCTGTGTCACTGATCAATCACCAACATGCTGTGTCACTGATCGATAACCAACATGCTGTGTCAGGGATGAATCACCAACATGCTGTGTCATTGGTCAATCACCAACATGCTGTGTCGGGGATCAATATACCAACATGCTGTGTCAGGGATCAATCACCAACTTACTGTGTCACTGATCAATCACCAAAATACTGTGTCACTGATCAATCACCAACATGCTGTGTCAGAGATCAATCACCATCATGCTGTGTCAGGGATCAATCACCAACATGCTGTGTCAGGGATCAATCACCAACATGCTGTGTCAGGGATCAATCACTGACATGCTGTGTCAGGGATCAATCACCGACATGCTGTGTCACTGATCAATCACCAACATGCTGTGTCAGGGATCAATCACCGACATGCTGTGTCAATGATCAATCACCAACATACTGTGCCATTGATCAATCACCAACATGCTGCATCATTGATCAATCACCGACATGCTGTGTCACTGATCAATCACCAACATACTGTGTCATTGATCAATCACCAACATGCTGTGGCAGGGATCAATCACCAACATGCTTTGTCACTGATCAATCACCGACATGCTGTGTCAATGATCAATCACCAACATACTGTGTCATTTATCAATCACCAACATGCTGCATCATTGATCAATCACCGACATGCGGTGATGGGGATCAATCATCAACATGTTGTGTCACTGATCAATCACCAACATGCTGTGTCAGGGATCAATCACCAATATGCTGTGTCAGGGATCAATCACTGACATGCTGTGTCACTGATCAATCACCAACATGCTGTGTCACTGATCAATCACCAACATGCTGTGTCAGGGATCAATCACCGACATGCTGTGTCAATGATCAATCACCAACATACTGTGCCATTGATCAATCACCAACATGCTGCATCATTGATCAATCACCGACATGCTGTGTCACTGATCAATCACCAACATACTGTGTCATTGATCAATCACCAACATGCTGTGTCAGGGATCAATCACCAACATGCTTTGTCACTGATCAATCACCAACATGCTGTGTCACTGATCAATCACCAACATGCTGCATCATTGATCAATCACCAACATGCTGTGTCACTGATCAATCATCAACATACTGTGTCATTGATCAATCACCAACATGCTGTGTCAGGGATCAATCACCAACATGCTTGTCACTGATCAATCACCAACATGCTGTGTCACTGATCAATCACCAACATGCTGTGTCAGGGATCAATCACCAACATGCTGTGTCAGGGATCAATCACCAACATGCTGTGTCAGGGATCACTCACTGACAGGTTGTGTCAGGGATCAATCACCGACATGCTGTGTCAGGAATCAATCACTGACATGCTGTGTCACTGATCATTCACCAACATGCTGTGTCACTGATCAATCACCAACATGCTGTGTCACTGATCAATCACCAACATGCTGTGTCAGGAATCAATCACCAACATGCTGTGTCACTGAACAATCACCATAATGCTGTGTCACTGATCAATCACCAACATGCTGTGTCACTGATCAATCACCAACATGCCGTGTCAGGGATCAATCACCAACATGCTGTGTCAGGGATCAATCACTGACATGCTGTGTCAGGGATCAATCACCAACATGCTCTGTCAGGGGTCAATCACTGACATGCTGTGTCATGATCAATCACCAACATGCTGTGTCAGGAATCAATCACCAACATGCTGTGTCACTGATCAGTCACCAAAATGCTTTGTCACTGATCAATGACCAACATGCTGTGTCACTGATCGATCACCAACATGCTGTGTCAGGGATGAATTACCAACATGCTGTGTCACTGATCAATCACCAACATGCTGTGTCGGGGATCAATATACCAACATGCTGTGTCACTGATCAATCACCAAAATACGGTGTCACTGATCAACGACCAACATGCTGTGTCAGGGATTATCACCAACATGCTGTGTCACTGATCAATCACCAAAATACTGTGTCACTGATCAACGACCAACATGCTGTGTCAGGGATTATCACCAACATGCTGTGTCAGGGATCAATCACCAACATGCTGTGTCAGGGATCAATCAGCAACATGCTGTGTCAGGGATCAATCACCAACATGCTGTGTCACCGACCAATCACCAACATGCTGTGTCAGGGATCAATCACCAACATGCTGTGTCAGGGATCAATCACTGACAGGTTGTGTCAGGGATCAATCACCAACATGCTGTGTCAGGAATCAATCACTGACATGCTGTGTCACTGATCAATCACCAACATGCTGTGTCAGGGATCAATCACCAACATGCTGTGTCAGGGATCATTCACCATCATGCTGTGTCAGTGATCAATCACCAACATGCTGTGTCAAGGATCAATCACCATCATGCTGTGTCAGTGATCAATCACCGACATGCTGTGTCACTGATCAATCACCAACATGCTGTGTCAAGGATCAATCACCAACATGCTGTGTCAGGGATCAATCACCGACATGCTGTGTCACTGATCAATCACCAACATGCTGCATCATTGATCAATCACCGACATGCTGTGTCACTGATCAATCACCAACATACTGTGTCATTGATCAATCACCAACATGCTGCATCATTGATCAATCACCGACATGCGGTGATGGGGATCAATCATCAACATGTTGTGTCACTGATCAATCACCAACATGCTGTGTCAGGGATCAATCACCAACATGCTGTGTCAGGGATCAATCACTGACATGCTGTGTCACTGATCAATCACCAACATGCTGTGTCACTGATCAATCACCAACATGCTGTGTCAGGGTTCAATCACCGACATGCTGTGTCAATGATCAATCACCAACATACTGTGCCATTGATCAATCACCAACATGCTGCATCATTGATCAATCACCGACATGCTGTGTCACTGATCAATCACCAACATACTGTGTCATTGATCAATCACCAACATGCTGTGTCAGGGATCAATCACCAACATGCTTTGTCACTGATCAATCACCAACATGCTGTGTCACTGATCAATCACCAACATGCTGCATCATTGATCAATCACCAACATGCTGTGTCACTGATCAATCATCAACATACTGTGTCATTGATCAATCACCAACATGCTGTGTCAGGGATCAATCACCAACATGCTTGTCACTGATCAATCACCAACATGCTGTGTCACTGATCAATCACCAACATGCTGTGTCAGGGATCAATCACCAACATGCTGTGTCAGGGATCAATCACCAACATGCTGTGTCAGGGATCACTCACTGACAGGTTGTGTCAGGGATCAATCACCGACATGCTGTGTCAGGAATCAATCACTGACATGCTGTGTCACTGATCATTCACCAACATGCTGTGTCACTGATCAATCACCAACATGCTGTGTCACTGATCAATCACCAACATGCTGTGTCAGGAATCAATCACCAACATGCTGTGTCACTGAACAATCACCATAATGCTGTGTCACTGATCAATCACCAACATGCTGTGTCACTGATCAATCAGCAACATGCTGTGTCAGGGATCAATCACCAACATGCTGTGTCAGGGATCAATCACCAACATGCTGTGTCACTGATCAATCACCAACATGCTGTCTCACTGACCAATCACCAACATGCTGTGTCAGGGATCAATCACCGACATGCTGTGTCAATTATCAATCATGAACATACTGTGCCATTGATCAATCACCAACATGCTGCATCATTGATCAATCACCGACATGCTGTGTCAGGAATCAATCACTGACATGCTGTGTCACTGATCATTCACCAACATGCTGTGTCACTGATCAATCACCAACATGCTGTGTCACTGATCAATCACCAACATGCTGTGTCAGGAATCAATCACCAACATGCTGTGTCACTGAACAATCACCATAATGCTGTGTCATTGATCAATCACCAACATGCTGCATCATTGATCAATCACCGACAAGCTGTGACGGGGATCAATCATCAACATGTTGTGTCACTGATCAATCACCAACATGCTGTGTCAGGGATCAATCACCAACATGCTGTGTCAGGGATCAATCACCAACATGCTGTGTCACCGACCAATCACCAACATGCTGTGTCAGGGATCAATCACCAACATGCTGTGTCAGGGATCAATCACTGACATGTTGTGTCAGGGATCAATCTCCAACATGCTGTGTCAGGGATCAATCACTGACATGTTGTGTCAGGAATCAATCACCAACATGCTGTGTCACTGAACAATCACCAAAATGCTGTGTCACTGATCAATCACCAACATGCTGTGTCACTGATCAATCACCAACATGCTGTGTCAGGGATCAATCACGACATGCTGTGTCACTGATCAATCACCAACATACTATTTCATTGATCAATCACCAACATGCTGTGTCACTGATCAATCACCAACATGTTGCATCATTGATCAATCACCGACATGCTGTGACCGGGATCAATTATCAACATATTGTGTCACTGATCAATCACCAACATGCTGTGTCAGGGAACAATCACTGACATGTTGTGTCAGGGATCAATCACCAACATGCTGTGTCAGGGATCAATCACTGACATGCTGTGTCACTGATCAATCACCAACATGCTCTGTCAGGAATCAATTACCAACATGCTGTGTCACTGAACAATCACCAAAATGCTGTGTCACTGATCAATCACCAACATGCTGTGTCACTGATCGATAACCAACATGTTGTGTCAGGGATGAATCACCAACATGCTGTGTCACTGATCAATCACCAACATGCTGTGTCGGGGATCAATATACCAACATGGTGTGTCACTGATCAATCACCAACATGCTGTGTCACTGATCAATCACCAACATGCTGTGTCAGGGATCAATCACCAACATGCTGCGTCAGGGATCAATCTCCAACATGCTGTGTCAGATATCAATCACCGACATGCTGTGTCAGATATCAATCACCGACATGCTGTGACATGGAACAATCACCAACATACTGTGTCACTGATCAATCACCAAAATAGTGTGTCACTGATCAACGACCAACATGCTGTGTCAGGGATCAATCACCAACATGCTGTGTCAGGGATCAATCACCAACATGCTGTGTTTGGGTTCAATCACCAACATGCTGTGTCAGGGATCAATCACCATCATGCTGTGTCAGGGATCAATCACCAACATGCTGTGTCACTGATCAATCACCAACATGCTGTGTCAGGGATCAATCACCGACATGCTGTGCCACTGATCAATCACCAACATACTGTGTCATTTATCAATCACCAACATGCTGCATCATTGATCAATCACCGACATGCTGTGACGGGGATCAATCACCGACATGCTGTGTCACTGATCAATCACCAACATACTGTGTCATTGATCAATCACCAACATGCTGTGTCAGGGATCAATCACCAACATGCTTTGTCACTGATCAATCACCAACATGCTGTGTCACTGATCAATCACCAACATGCTGCATCATTGATCAATCACCAACATGCTGTGTCACTGATCAATCATCAACATACTGTGTCATTGATCAATCACCAACATGCTGTGTCAGGGATCAATCACCAACATGCTTGTCACTGATCAATCACCAACATGCTGTGTCACTGATCAATCACCAACATGCTGTGTCAGGGATCAATCACCAACATGCTGTGTCAGGGATCAATCACCAACATGCTGTGTCAGGGATCACTCACTGACAGGTTGTGTCAGGGATCAATCACCGACATGCTGTGTCAGGAATCAATCACTGACATGCTGTGTCACTGATCATTCACCAACATGCTGTGTCACTGATCAATCACCAACATGCTGTGTCACTGATCAATCACCAACATGCTGTGTCAGGAATCAATCACCAACATGCTGTGTCACTGAACAATCACCATAATGCTGTGTCACTGATCAATCACCAACATGCTGTGTCACTGATCAATCAGCAACATGCTGTGTCAGGGATCAATCACCAACATGCTGTGTCAGGGATCAATCACCAACATGCTGTGTCACTGATCAATCACCAACATGCTGTCTCACTGACCAATCACCAACATGCTGTGTCAGGGATCAATCACCGACATGCTGTGTCAATTATCAATCATGAACATACTGTGCCATTGATCAATCACCAACATGCTGCATCATTGATCAATCACCGACATGCTGTGTCAGGAATCAATCACTGACATGCTGTGTCACTGATCATTCACCAACATGCTGTGTCACTGATCAATCACCAACATGCTGTGTCACTGATCAATCACCAACATGCTGTGTCAGGAATCAATCACCAACATGCTGTGTCACTGAACAATCACCATAATGCTGTGTCATTGATCAATCACCAACATGCTGCATCATTGATCAATCACCGACAAGCTGTGACGGGGATCAATCATCAACATGTTGTGTCACTGATCAATCACCAACATGCTGTGTCAGGGATCAATCACCAACATGCTGTGTCAGGGATCAATCACCAACATGCTGTGTCACCGACCAATCACCAACATGCTGTGTCAGGGATCAATCACCAACATGCTGTGTCAGGGATCAATCACTGACATGTTGTGTCAGGGATCAATCTCCAACATGCTGTGTCAGGGATCAATCACTGACATGTTGTGTCAGGAATCAATCACCAACATGCTGTGTCACTGAACAATCACCAAAATGCTGTGTCACTGATCAATCACCAACATGCTGTGTCACTGATCAATCACCAACATGCTGTGTCAGGGATCAATCACGACATGCTGTGTCACTGATCAATCACCAACATACTATTTCATTGATCAATCACCAACATGCTGTGTCACTGATCAATCACCAACATGTTGCATCATTGATCAATCACCGACATGCTGTGACCGGGATCAATTATCAACATATTGTGTCACTGATCAATCACCAACATGCTGTGTCAGGGAACAATCACTGACATGTTGTGTCAGGGATCAATCACCAACATGCTGTGTCAGGGATCAATCACTGACATGCTGTGTCACTGATCAATCACCAACATGCTCTGTCAGGAATCAATTACCAACATGCTGTGTCACTGAACAATCACCAAAATGCTGTGTCACTGATCAATCACCAACATGCTGTGTCACTGATCGATAACCAACATGTTGTGTCAGGGATGAATCACCAACATGCTGTGTCACTGATCAATCACCAACATGCTGTGTCGGGGATCAATATACCAACATGGTGTGTCACTGATCAATCACCAACATGCTGTGTCACTGATCAATCACCAACATGCTGTGTCAGGGATCAATCACCAACATGCTGCGTCAGGGATCAATCTCCAACATGCTGTGTCAGATATCAATCACCGACATGCTGTGTCAGATATCAATCACCGACATGCTGTGACATGGAACAATCACCAACATACTGTGTCACTGATCAATCACCAAAATAGTGTGTCACTGATCAACGACCAACATGCTGTGTCAGGGATCAATCACCAACATGCTGTGTCAGGGATCAATCACCAACATGCTGTGTTTGGGTTCAATCACCAACATGCTGTGTCAGGGATCAATCACCATCATGCTGTGTCAGGGATCAATCACCAACATGCTGTGTCACTGATCAATCACCAACATGCTGTGTCAGGGATCAATCACCGACATGCTGTGCCACTGATCAATCACCAACATACTGTGTCATTTATCAATCACCAACATGCTGCATCATTGATCAATCACCGACATGCTGTGACGGGGATCAATCATCAACATGTTGTGTCACTGATCAATCACCAACATGCTGTGTCAGGGATCAATCACCAACATGCTGTGTCAGGGATCAATCACCAACATGCTGTGTCACCGACCAATCACCAACATGCTGTGTCAGGGATCAATCACCAACATGCTGTGTCAGGGATCAATCACTGACATGTTGTGTCAGGGATCAATCACCATCATGCTGTGTCAGGGATCAATCACCAACATGTTGTGTCAGGGATCAATCACCATCCTGCTGTGTCAGTGATCAATCACCAACATGCTGTGTCAGGGATCAATCACCATCATGCTATGTCAGTGATCAATCACCGACATGCTGTGTCACTGATCAATCACGAAAATGCTGTGTCACTGATCAATCACCAACATGCTGTGTCAGGGATCAATCACCGACATGCTGTGTCAATGATCAATAATGAACATACTGTGCCATTGATCAATCACCAACATGCTGCATCATTGATCAATCACCGACATGCTGTGTCACTGATCAATCACCAACATACTGTGTCATTGATCAATCTCCAACATGCTGCATCATTGATCAATCACCGACATGCTGTGTCACCGACCAATCACCAACATGCTGTGTCAGGGATCAATCACCAACATGCTGTGTCAGGGATCAATCACTGACATGCTGTGTCAGGGATCAATCACCAACATGCTGTGTCAGGGATCAATCACTGACATGTTGTGTCAGGAATCAATCACCAACATGCTGTGTCACTGAACAATCACCAAAATGCTGTGTCACTGATCAATCACCAACATGCTGTGTCACTGATCAATCACCAACATGCTGTGTCAGGGATCAATCACCGACATGCTGTGTCACTGATCAATCACCAACATACTGTGTCATTGATCAATCACCAACATTATGCATAATTGATCAATCACCGAAATGCTGTGACGGGGATCAATTATCAACATGTTGTGTCACTGATCAATCACCAACATGCTGTGTCAGAGATCAATCATCAACATGCTGTGTCACTGATCAATCACCAACATGCTGTGTCACTGATCAATCACCAACATGCTGTGTCACTGATCAATCACTGACATGTAGTGTCAGGGATCAATCACCAACATGCTGTGTCAGGGATCAATCACTGACATGCTGTGTCACTGATCAATCACCAACATGCTCTCTCAGGAATCAATTACCAACATGCTGTGTCACTGAACAATCACCAAAATGCTGTGTCACTGATCAATCACCAACATGCTGTGTCACTGATCGATAACCAACATGCTGTGTCAGGGATGAATCACCAACATGCTGTGTCATTAGTCAATCACCAACATGCTGTGTGGGGGATCAATATACCAACATGCTGTGTCAGGGATCAATCACCAACTTACTGTGTCACTGATCAATCACCAAAATACTGTGTCACTGATCAACGACCAACATGCTGTGTCAGGGATCAATCACCAAAATGCTGTGTCAGGGATCAATCACCAACATGCTGTGTCAGGGATCAATCACCATCATGCTGTGTCAGGGATCAATCACCAACATGCTGTGTCAGGGATCAATCACCGAAATGTTGTGTCAGGGATCAATCACCAACATGCTGTGTCAGGGATCAATCACCAACATGCTGTGTCAGGGATCACTCACTGACAGGTTGTGTCAGGGATCAATCACCGACATGCTGTGTCAGGAATCAATCACTGACATGCTGTGTCACTGATCATTCACCAACATGCTGTGTCACTGATCAATCACCAACATGCTGTGTCACTGATCAATCACCAACATGCTGTGTCAGGAATCAATCACCAACATGCTGTGTCACTGAACAATCACCATAATGCTGTGTCACTGATCAATCACCAACATGCTGTGTCACTGATCAATCAGCAACATGCTGTGTCAGGGATCAATCACCGACATGCTGTGTCACTGATCAATCACCAACATACTGTGTCATTGATCAATCACCAACATGCTGCATCATTGATCAATCACCGACATGCTGTGACGGGGATCAATCATCAACATGTTGTGTCACTGATCAATCACCAACATGCTGTGTCACTGATCAATCACCAACATGCTGTGTCAGGGATCAATCACCAACATGCTGTGTCAGGGTTCAATCACCAACATGCTGCATCACTGATCAATCATCAACATGTTGTGTCACTGATCAATCATCAACATGTTGTGTCACTGATCAATCACCAACATGCTGCATCATTGATCAATCACCAACATGCTGTGTCACTGATCAATCATCAACATACTGTGTCATTGATCAATCACCAAATGCTGTGTCAGGGATCAATTACCGACATGCTGTGTCAGGGATCAATCACCAAAACACTGTGTCACTGATCAATCACCAAAATACTGTGTCACTGATCAACGACCAACATGCTGTGTCAGGGATCAATCACCAACATGCTGTGTCAGGGATCAATCACCAACATGCTATGTCAGGGATCAATCACCAACATGCTGTGTCAGGGATCAATCACGAAAATGCTGTGTCACTGATCAATCACCAAATGCTGTGTCAGGGATCAATCACCAACATGCTGTGTCAGGGATGAATCACCAACATGCTGTGTCACTGATCAATCACCAACATGCTGTGTCACTGATCAATCATCAACATGCTGTGTCACTGCTCAATCACCAACTGTCAGGGATCAATCACCAACATGCTGTGTCAGGGATCAATCACTGACATGTTGTGTCAGGGATCAATCAACAACATGCTGTGTCAGGGATCAATCACTGACATGCTGTGTCACTGATCAATCACCAACATGCTGTGTCAGGAATCAATCACCAACATGCTGTGTCACTGATCAATCACCAAACTGCTTTGTCACTGATCAATCACCAACATGCTGTGTCAGGGATGAATTACCAACATGCTGTGTCACTGATCAATCACCAACATGCTGTGTCGGGGATCAATATACCAACATGCTGTTTCACTGATCAATCACCAACATGCTGTGTCAGGGATCAATCACCAACATGCTGCGTCAGGGATCAATCTCAAACATGCTGTGTGAGATATCAATTACCGACATGCTGTGTCAGGGATCAATCACCAAAACACTGTGTCACTGATCAATCACCAAAATACTGTGTCACTGATCAACGACCAACATGCTGTGTCAGGGATCAATCACCAACATGCTGTGTCAGGGATCAATCACCAATATGCTGTGTCAGGGATCAATCATCAACATGCTGTGTCAGGGATCAATCACCAACATGCTGTGTCACCGACCAATCACCAACATGCTGTGTCAGGGATCAATCACCAACATGCTGTGTCAGGGATCAATCACTGACAGGTTGTGTCAGGGATCAATCACCAACATGCTGTGTCAAGGATCAATCACCATCATGCTGTGTCAGTGATCAATCACCGACATGCTGTGTCACTGATCAATCACGAACATGCTGTGTCACTGATCAATCACCAACATGCTGTGTCAGGGATCAATCACCGACATGCTGTGTCACTGATCAATCACCAACATAATGTGTCATTGATCAATCACCAACATGCTGCATCATTGATCAATCACCGACATGCTGTGACGGGGATCAATCATCAACATGTTGTGTCACTGATCAATCACCAAAATGCTGTGTCAGGGATCAATCACCAACATGCTGTGTCACTGATCAATCACCAACATGCTGTGTCACTGATCAATCACCAACATGCTGTGTCACTGATTAATCACCAACATGCTGTGTCAGGGATCAATCACCAACATGCTGTGTCACTGATGAATCACCAACATGCTGTGTCAGGGATCAATCACCAACATGCTGTGTCAGGGATCAATCACCAACATGCTGTGTCAGGGATCACTCACTGACAGGTTGTGTCAGGGATCAATCACCGACATGCTGTGTCAGGAATCAATCACTGACATGCTGTGTCACTGATCATTCACCAACATGCTGTGTCACTGATCAATCACCAACATGCTGTGTCACTGATCAATCACCAACATGCTGTGTCAGGAATCAATCACCAACATGCTGTGTCAGTGAACAATCACCAAAATGCTCTGTCACTAATCAATCACCAACATGCTGTGTCACTGATCAATCAGCAACATGCTGTGTCAGGGATCAATCACCGACATGCTGTGTCACTGATCAATCACCAACATACTGTGTCATTGATCAATCACCAACATGCTGCATCATTGATCAATCACCGACATGCTGTGTCAGGGATCAATCACCAACATGCTGCGTCACTGATCAATCACCAACATGCTGTGTCAGGGATCAATCATCAACATGCTGTGTCACTGATCAATCACCAACATGCTGTGTCAGGGATCAATCACCAACATGCTGTGTCAGGGATCAATCACTGACATGTTGTGTCAGAGATCAATCAATAACATGCTGTGTCAGGGATCAATCACTGACATGCTGTGTCACTGATCAATCACCAACATGCTGTGTCAGGAACCAATCACCAACATGCTGTGTCACTGATCAATCACCAAAATGCTTTGTCACTGATCAATCACCAACATGCTGTGTCACTGATCGATCACCAACATGCTGTGTCAGGGATGAATTACCAACATGCTGTGTCACTGATCAATCACCAACATGCTGTGTCGGGGATCAATATACCAACATGCTGTGTCACTGTTCAATCACCAACATGCTGTGTCACTGATCAATCACCAACATGCTGTGTCAGGGATCAATCACCAACATGCTGCGTCATGGATCAATCTCAAACATGCTGTGTGAGATATCAATCACCGACATGCTGTGTCAGGGATCAATCACCAATGCACTGTGTCACTGATCAATCACCAAAATACTGTGTCACTGATCAACGACCAACATGCTGTGTCAGGGATCAATCACCAACATGCTGTGTCAGGGATCAATCACCAACATGCTGTGTCAGGTATCAATCACCAACATGCTGTGTCAGGGATCAATCACTGACAGGTTGTGTCAGGGATCAATCACCAACATGCTGTGTCAGGGATCAATTACTGACATGCTGTGTCACTGATCAATCACCAACATGCTGTGTCAGGGATCAATCACCAACATGCTGTGTCAGGGATCAATCACCATCATGCTGTGTCAGTGATCAATCACCAACTTGCTGTGTCAAGGATCAATCACCATCATCCTGTGTCAGTGATCAATCACCGACTTGCTGTGTCAGGGATCAATCACCGACATGCTGTGTCACTGATCAATCACCAACATAATGTGTCATTGATCAATCACCAACATGCTGCATCATTGATCAATCACCGACATGCTGTGACGGGGATCAATCATCAACATGTTGTGTCACTGATCAATCACCAACATGCTGTCTCAGGGATCAATCACCAACATGCTGTGTCACTGATCAATCACCAACATGCTGTGTCACTGATCAATCACCAACATGCCGTGTCAGGGATCAATCACCAACATGCTGTGTCAGGGATCAATCACTAACATACTGTGTCATTGATCAATCACCAACATGCTGTGTCACTGATCAATCACCAACATGCCGTGTCAGGGATCAATCACCAACATGCTGTGTCAGGGATCAATCACTGACATGCTGTGTCAGGGATCAATCACCAACATGCTGTGTCAGGGGTCAATCACTGACATGCTGTGTCATGATCAATCACCAACATGCTGTGTCAGGAATCAATCACCAACATGCTGTGTCACTGATCAGTCACCAAAATGTTTTGTCACTGATCAATGACCAACATGCTGTGTCACTGATCGATCACCAACATGCTGTGTCAGGGATGAATTACCAACATGCTGTGTCACTGATCAATCACCAACATGCTGTGTCGGGGATCAATATACCAACATGCTGTGTCACTGATCAATCACCAAAATACTGTGTCACTGATCAACGACCAACATGCTGTGTCAGGGATTATCACCAACATGCTGTGTCACTGATCAATCACCAAAATACTGTGTCACTGATCAACGACCAACATGCTGTGTCAGGGATTATCACCAACATGCTGTGTCAGGGATCAATCACCAACATGCTGTGTCAGGGATCAATCAGCAACATGCTGTGTCAGGGATCAATCACCAACATGCTGTGTCACCGACCAATCACCAACATGCTGTGTCAGGGATCAATCACCAACATGCTGTGTCAGGGATCAATCACTGACAGGTTGTGTCAGGGATCAATCACCAACATGCTGTGCCAAGGATCAATCACCATCATGCTGTGTCAGTGATCAATCACCGACATGCTGTGTCACTGATCAATCACCAACATGCTGTGTCAAGGATCAATCACCAACATGCTGTGTCAGGGATCAATCACCGACATGCTGTGTCACTGATCAATCACCAACATGCTGCATCATTGATCAATCACCGACATGCTGTGACGGGGATCAATCATCAACATGTTGTGTCACTGATCAATCACCAACATGCTGTGTCAGGGATCAATCACCAACATGCTGTGTCAGGGATCAATCACTGACATGTGTCAGGGATCAATCACCAACATGCTGTGTCACTCATCAATCACCAACATTCTGTGTCTGGGATCAATCACGAACATGCTTTGTCACTGATCGATCACCAACGTGCTGTGTCAGGGATGAATTACCAACATTCTGTGTCACTGATCAATCACCAACATGCTGTGTCGGGGATCAATATACCAACATGCTGTGTCACTGATCAATCACCAACATGCTGTGTCACTGATCAATCACCAACATGCTGTGTCAGGGATCAATCACCAACATGCTGTGTCAGGGATCAATCACCAACATGCTGTGTCAGGGATCAATCACCAACATGCTGTGTCAGGGATCAATCACCAACATGCTGTGTCAGGGATCAATCACCAACATGCTGTGTCACCGACCAATCACCAACATGCTGTGTCAGGGATCAATCACTAACATGCTGTGTCAGGGATGAATCACTGACAGGTTGTGTCAGGGATCAATCACCAACATGCTGTGTCAGGGATCAATCACTGACATACTGTGTCACTGATCAATCACCAACATGCTGTGTCAGGGATCAATCACCAACATGCTGTGTCAGGGATCAATCACCATCATGCTGTGTCAGTGATCAATCACAAACATGCTGTGTCAATGATCAATCACCATCATGCTGTGTCAGTGATCAATCACCGACATGCTGTGTCACTGATCAATCACGAACATGCTGTGTCACTGATCAATCACCAACATGCTGTGTCAGGGATCAATCACCGACATGCTGTGTCACTGATCAATCACCAACATACTGTGTCATTGATCAATCACCAACATGCTGCATCATTGATCAATCACCGACATGCTGTGACGGGGATCAATCATCAACATGTTGTGTCACTGATCAATCACCAACATGCTGTGTCAGGGATCAATCACCAACATGCTGTGTCACCGACCAATCACCAACATGCTGTGTCAGGGATCAATCACCAACATGCTGTGTCAGGGATCAATCACTGACATGTTGTGTCAGGGATCAATCTCCAAAATGCTGTGTCAGGGATCAATCACTGACATGTTGTGTCAGGAATCACTCACCAACATGCTGCATCATTGATCAATCACCGATTATGTGTCGGGGATCAATCATCAACATGTTGTGTCACTGATCAATCACCAACATGCTGAGTCAGGGATCAATCACCAACATGCTGTGTCAGGGATCAATCACTGACATGTGTCAGGGATCAATCACCAACATGCTGTGTCACTGATCAATCACCGACATGCTGTGTCATTGATCAATCACCGACATGCTGTGTCACTGATCAATCACCAACATGCTGTGTCACTCATCAATCACCAACATTCTGTGTCGGGGATCAATCACGAACATGCTGTGTCACTGATCAATCACCAACATGCTGTGTCACTGATCAATCAACAACATGCTGTGTCGGGGATCAATATACCAACATGCTGTGTTACTGATCAATCACCAACATGCTGTGTCACTAATCAATCACCAACATGCTGTGTCAGGGATCAATCACCAACATGCTGTGTCATGGATCAATCTTCAACATGCTGTGTCAGGGATCAATCACCAACATGCTGTGTCAGATGTCAATCACCGACATGCTGTGTCAGGGATCAATCACCAACATACTGTGTCACTGATCAATCACCAAAATACTGTTTCACTGATCAATCACCAACATGCTGTGTCATGGATCAATCATCAACATGCTGTGTCAGGGATCAATCACCATCATGCTGTGTCAAGGATCAATCACCAAAATGCTGTGTCAGGGATCAATCACCATCATGCTGTGTCAGTGATCAATCACCAACATACTGTGTCATTGATCAATCACCAACATCCTGTGTCAGGGATCAATCACCAACATACTGTGTCAGGGATCAATCACCAACATGCTGTGCCACTGATCAATCACCAACATACTGTGTCAGGGATCAATCACCAACATGCTGTGTCACTGATCAATCACCAACATACTGAGTCACTGATCAATCACCAACATGCTGTGGAACTGATCAATCACCAACATACTGTGTCACTGATCAATCACCAACTTCCTGTGTCACTGATCAATCACCAACCTGCTGTGTCACTGATCAATCACCAACATACTGTGCCAGGGATCAATCAACAACATGTTGTGTCAGGGATCAATCACCGACATGCTGTGTCACTGATCAATCACCAACACGCTGTGTCATTGATCAATCACCAACATGTTGTGTCTGCGATCAATCACCAACATGCTGTGTAACGGATCAATCACCAACATGCTGTGTCACTGATCAAACACCGACATGCTGTGTCAGGGATCAATCACCAACATGCTGTGTCGGGGATTAATCACCAACTTGCTGTCTGACAGATGAATCACCAACATGCTGTGTCACTGATCAATCACCAATATACTGTGTAACTGATCAATCACCAGAATACAATGTCACTGATCAATCACCAACTTGCTGTGTCACTGATCAATCACCAACATGCTGTGTCACTGATCAATCACCAACAGACTGTGCCAGGGATCAATCAACAACATGTTGTGTCAGGGATCAATCACCGACATGCTGTGTCACTGATCAATCACCAACACGCTGTGTCATTGATCAATCACCAACATGTTGTGTCTGCGATCAATCACCAACATGCTGTGTAACGGATCAATCACCGACATGCTGTGTCACTGATCAAACACCGACATGCTGTGTCAGGGATCAATCACCAACATGCTGTATCAGCGATCAATCAACAACATGCTGTGTCAGGGATCAATCACCAACATGCTGTGTCGGGGATTAATCACCAACTTAATGTCTGACAGATGAATCACCAACATGCTGTGTCACTGATCAATCACCAATATACTGTGTAACTGATCAATCACCAAAATACTATGTCACTGATCAAACACCAACATGCTGTGTCAGGGATCAATTACCAACATGCTGTGTCAGCGATCAATCACCAACATGCTGTGTTAGGGATCACTCACCAACATGTACTGTCAGGAATCAATCACCAACATCCTGTGTCACTGATCAATCACCAATACGCTGTGTCAGGGATCAATCACCAACATGCTTTGTCAGGGATCAATCACCAACATGCTGTGTCACTGACCAATCACCAACATGCTGTGTCAGGGATCAATCACCAACATGCTGTGTCAGGGATGAATCACTGACATGTTGTGTCAGGGATCAATCACCAACATGCTGTGTCAGGGATCAATCACCACATGCTGTGTCACTGACCAATCACCAACATGCTGTGTCAGGGATCAATCACCAACATGCTGTGTCAGGGATCAATCACTGACATGTTGTGTCAGGGATCAATCACCAACATGCTGTGTCAGGGATCAATCACTGACATGCTGCGTCACTGATCAATCACCAACATGCTGTGTCAGGAATCAATCACCAACATGCTGTGTCACTGAACAATCACCAAAAAGCTGTGTCACTGATCAATCACCAACATGCTTTGTCACTGATCGATCACCAACATGCTGTGTCAGGGATGAATCACCAACATGCTGTGTCACTGATCAATCACCAACATGCTGTGTCAGGGATCAATCACTGACATGCTGTGCAACTGATCAATCACCAACATGCTGTGTCACTGATCAATCACCAACATGCTCTGTCGGGGATCAATATACCAACATGCTGTGTCACTGATCAATCACCAACATGCTGTGTCACTGATCAATCACCAACATGGTGTGTCAGGGATCAATCACCAACATGCTGCGTCAGGGATCAATCTCCAACATGCTGTGTCAGATATCAATCACCGACATGCTGTGTCACTGATCAATCACCAACATGCTGTGTCACTGATCAATCACCAAATTACTGTGTCAACGATCAATCACCAAAATGCTGTGTCACTGATGGATCACCAAAATACTGCATCACTGATCAATCACCAACACACTGTGTCAGGGATCAATCAACAACATGCTGTGTCATTGATCAATCACCAACATGCTGGGTCAGTGATCAATCACCGACATGCTGTGTCACTGATCAATCACCAACATACTGTGTCATTGATCAATCGCCAACATGCTGCATCATTGATCAATCACCGACATGCTGTGACGGGGATCAATCATCAATATGTTGTGTCACTGATCTATCACCAACATGCTATGTCAGGGATCAATCACTGACATGTGTCAGGGATCAATCACCAACATACTGTGTCAGGGATCAATCACCAACATGCTGTGTCACTGATCAATCACCAACATACTGTGTCAGGGATCAATCACCAACATGCTGTGTTACTGATCAATCACCAACAAACTGTGTCAGGGGTCAATCACCAACATGCTGTGTCACTGATCAATCACCAACATACTGTGTCAGGGATCAATCACCAACATGCTGTGTCACTGATCAATCACCAACATACTGTGTCACTGATCAATCACCAACATGCTGTGGCACTGATCAATCACCAACATACTGTGTCACTGATCAATCACCAACTTGCTGTGTCACTGATCAATCACCAACATGCTGTGTCACCGACCAATCACCAACATGCTGTGTCAGGGATCAATCACCAACATGCTGTGTCACTGACCAATCACCAACATGCTGTGTCAGGGATCAATCACCAACATGCTGTGTCAGGGATCAATCACCAACATGCTGTGTCAGGGATCAATCACTGACATGCTGCGTCACTGATCAATCACCAACATGCTGTGTCAGGAATCAATCACCAACATGCTGTGTCACTGAACAATCACCAAAAAGCTGTGTCACTGATCAATCACCAACATGCTTTGTCACTGATCGATCACCAACATGCTGTGTCAGGGATGAATCACCAACATGCTGTGTCACTGATCAATCACCAACATGCTGTGTCAGGGATCAATCACTGACATGCTGTGTAACTGATCAATCACCAACATGCTGTGTCACTGATCAATCACCAACATGCTCTGTCGGGGATCAATATACCAACATGCTGTGTCACTGATCAATCACCAACATGCTGTGTCACTGATCAATCACCAACATGGTGTGTCAGGGATCAATCACCAACATGCTGCGTCAGGGATCAATCTCCAACATGCTGTGTCAGATATCAATCACCGACATGCTGTATCACTGATCAATCACCAACATGCTGTGTCACTGATCAATCACCAACATGCTGTGTCAGGGATCAATCACCGACATGCTGTGTCACTGATCAATCACCAACATACTGTGTCATTGATCAATCGCCAACATGCTGCATCATTGATCAATCACCGACATGCTGTGACGGGGATCAATCATCAATATGTTGTGTCACTGATCAATCACCAACATGCTATGTCAGGGATCAATCACTGACATGTGTCAGGGATCAATCACCAACATACTGTGTCAGGGATCAATCACCAACATGCTGTGTCACTGATCAATCACCAACATACTGTGTCAGGGATCAATCACCAACATGCTGTGTTAATGATCAATCACCAACAAACTGTGTCAGGGGTCAATCACCAACATGCTGTGTCACTGATCAATCACCAACATACTGTGTCAGGGATCAATCACCAACATGCTGTGTCACTGATCAATCACCAACATACTGTGTCACTGATCAATCACCAACATGCTGTGGCACTGATCAATCACCAACATACTGTGTCACTGATCAATCACCAACTTGCTGTGTCACTGATCAATCACCAACATGCTGTGTCACTGATCAATCACCAACATACTGTGCCAGGGATCAATCAACAACATGTTGTGTCAGGGATCAATCACCAACATGCTGTGTCACTGATCAATCACCAACATGCTGTGTAACGGATCAATCACCGACATGCTGTTTCACTGATCAAACACCGACATGCTGTGTCAGGGATCAATCACCAACATGCTGTGTCAGCGATCAATTACCAACATGCTGTGTCAGGGATCAATCACCAGCATGCTGTGTCGGGGATTAATCACCAACTTGCTGTCTGACAGATGAATCACCAACATGCTGTGTCACTGATCAATCACCAACATACTGTGTAACTGATCAATCACCAAATAATGTGTCACTGATCAATCACCAACATGCTGTGTCAGGGATCAATTACCAACATGCTGCATCACGGATCAATCACCAAAAGTCTGTGTCACCGATCAATCACCAACATGCTGTGTTAGGGATCACTCACCAACATGTACTGTCAGGAATCAATCACCAACATGCTGTGTCACTGATCAATCACCAACACGCTGTGTCAGGGATCATTCACCAACATGCTGTGTCAGGAATCAATCATCAACATGTTGTGTCGGGGATCAATCACCAACATGCTGTCTCAGGGATCAATCACCAACATGCTGTGTCAGGGATCAATCACCGACATGCTGTGTCACTGATCAATCACCAACATAATGTGTCATTGATCAATCACCAACATGCTGCATCATTGATCAATGACCGACATGCTGTGACGGGGATCAATCATCAACATGTTGTGTCACTCAACAATCACCAACCTGCTGAGTCAGGGATCAATCACCAACATGCTGTGTCAGGGATCAATCACTGACATTTGTCAGGGATCAATCACCAACATGCTGTGTCAGGGATCAATAACTGACATGCTGTGTCACTGATCAATCACCAACATGCTGTGTCAGGAATCGATCACCAACATGCTGTGTCACTGATCAATCATCAACATGCTGTGTCATTGATCAATCACCGACATGCTGTGTCACTCATCAATCACCAACATTCTGTGTCGGGGATCAATCACGAACATGCTGTGTCACTGATCAATCACCAACATGCTGTGTCACTGATCAATCAACAACATGCTGTGTCGGGGATCAATATACCAACAGGCTGTGTTACTGATCAATCACCAACATGCTGTGTCACTAATCAATCACCAACATGCTGTGTCAGGGATCAATCACCAACATGCTGTGTCATGGATCAATTTCAACATGCTGTGTCAGGGATCAATCACCAACATGCTGTGTCAGATGTCAATCACCGACATGCTGTGTCAGGGATCAATCACCAACATACTGTGTCACTGATCAACCATCAAAATACTGTTTCACTGATCAATCACCAACATGCTGTGTCAGGGATCAATCACCAACATGCTGTGTCAGGAATCAATCACCAACATGCTGTGTCAGGGATCAATCACCATCATGCTGTGTCAGTGATCAATCACCAACATACTGTGTCAGGGATCAATCACCAACATGCTGTGCCACTGATCCATCACCAACATACTGTGTCAGGGATCAATCAACAACATGCTGTGTCACGGATCAATCACCAACATACTGAGTCACTGATCAATCACCAACATGCTGTGGCACTGATCAATCACCAACATACTGTGTCACTGATCAATCACCAACTTGCTGTGTCACTGATCAATCACCAACATGCTGTGTCACTGATCAATCACCAACATACTGTGCCAGGGATCAATCAACAACATGTTGTGTCAGGGATCAATCACCGATATGCTGTGTCACTGATCAATCACCAACACGCTGTGTCATTGATCAATCACCAACATGTTGTGTCTGTGATCAATCACCAACATGCTGTGTAACGGATCAATCACCAACATGCTGTGTCACTGATCAAACACCGACATGCTGTGTCAGGGATCAATCACCAACATGCTGTGTCAGCGATCAATCAACAACATGCTGTGTCAGGGATCAATCACCAACATGCTGTGTCAGGGATCAATCACCAACATGCTGTGTCAGGGATCAATAAACAACATGCTGTGTCACTGACAAATCACCAACATAATGTTTCAGGGATCGATAAACAACATGCTGTGTCACTGCTCAATCACCAACACACTGTGTCATTGATCAATCACCAACATGCTGCATCATTGATCAATCACCGACATGCTGTGACGGGGATCAATCATCAACATGTGTCACTGATCAATCACCAACATGCTGTGTCAGGGATTAATCACCAACTTGCTGTCTGACAGATGAATCACCAACATGCTGTGTCACTGATCAATCACCAATATACTGTATAACTGATCAATCACCAAAATACTATGTCACTGATCAAACACCAACATGCTGTTTCAGGGATCAATTACCAACATGCTGTGTCAGCGATCAATCACCAACATGCTGTGTTAGGGATCACTCACCAACATGTACTGTCAGGAATCAATCACCAACATCCTGTGTCACTGATCAATCACCAATACGCTGTGTCAGGGATCAATCACCAACATGCTTTGTCAGGAATCAATCACCAACATGCTGTGTCAGGGATCAATCACCAACATGCTGTGTCAGGGATCAATAAACAACATGCTGTGTCACTGACAAATCACCAACATAATGTTTCAGGGATCGATAAACAACATGCTGTGTCACTGCTCAATCACCAACACACTGTGTCATTGATCAATCACCAACATGCTGCATCATTGATCAATCACCGACATGCTGTGACGGGGATCAATCATCAACATGTGTCACTGATCAATCACCAACATGCTGTGTCAGGGATCAATCACCAACATGCTGTGTCACTGATCAATCACCAACATGCTGTGTCACTGATCAATCACCAACATGCTGTGTCACTGATCAATCACCAACATGCTGTGTCACTGATCAATAACCAACATGCTGTGTCAGGGATCAATCACCAAAATGCTGTGTCAGGGATCAATCACTGACATGCTGTGTCAGGGATCAATCACCAACATGCTGTGTCACTGATCAATCACCAACATGCTGTGTCAGTGATCAATCACCAACATGCTGTGTCAGGGATCAATCACCAACATGCTGTGTCACTGATCAATCACCAACATGCTGTGTCAGGGATCAATCACCAACATGTTGTGTCAGGGATCAATCACCAACATGCTGTGTCAGGGATCAATGATTGACATGCTGTGTCACTGATCAATCACCAACATGCTGTGTCAGGAATCAATCACCAACATGCTGTGTCACTGAACAATCACTAAAATGCTGTGTCACTGATCAATCACCAACATGCTGTGTCACTGATCAATCACCAACATGCTGTGTCAGGGATCAATCAGCGACATGCTGTGTCATTGATCAATCACCAACATGCTGCATCATTGATCAATCACCGACATGCTGTGACGGGGATCAATCATCAACATGTGTCACTGATCAATCACCAACATGCTGTGTCAGGGATGAATCACCAACATGCTGTGTCAGGGATCAATCACCAACATGCTGTGTCAGGGATCAATCACCAACATGCTGTGTCAGGGATCAATCACTGACATGTTGTGTCAGGGATCAATCACCAACATGCTGTGTCAGGGATCAATCACTGACATGCTGCGTCACTGATCAATCACCAACATGCTGTGACAGGAATCAATCACCAACATGCTGTGTCACTGAACAATCACCAAAATGCTGTGTCACTGATCAATCACCAACATGCTTTGTCACTGATCGATCACCAACATGCTGTGTCACTGATCAATCACCAACATGCTGTGTCGGGGATCAATATACCAACATGCTGTGTCACTGATCAATCACCAACATGCTGTGTCACTGATCAATCACCAACATGGTGTGTCAGGGATCAATCACCAACCTGCTGCGTCAGGGATCAATCTCCAACATGCTGTGTCAGATATCAATCACCGACATGCTGTGTAACTGATCAATCACCAACATGCTGTGTCACTGATCAATCACCAACATGCAGTGTCAGGGATCAATCACCGACATGCTGTGTCACTGATCAATCACCAACATACTGTGTCATTGATCAATCGCCAACATGCTGCATCATTGATCAATCACCGACATGCTGTGACGGGCATCAATCATCAATATGTTGTGTCACTGATCAATCACCAACATGCTATGTCAGGGATCAATCACTGACATGTGTCAGGGATCAATCACCAACATACTGTGTCAGGGATCAATCACCAACATGCTGTGTCACTGATCAATCACCAACATACTGTGTCAGGGATCAATCACCAACATGCTGTGTTACTGATCAATCACCAACAAACTGTGTCAGGGGTCAATCACCAACATGCTGTGTCACTGATCAATCACCAACATACTGTGTCAGGGATCAATCACCAACATGCTGTGTCACTGATCAATCACCAACATACTGTGTCACTGATCAATCACCAACATGCTGTGGCACTGATCAATCACCAACATACTGTGTCACTGATCAATCACCAACATGCTGTGTCACTGATCAATCGCCAACGTACTGTGCCAGTGATCAATCAACAACATGTTGTGTCAGGGATCAATCACCAACATGCTGTGTCACTGATCAATCACTAACATGCTGTGTAACGGATCAATCACCAACATGCTGTTTCACTGATCAAACACCGACATGCTGTGTCAGGGATCAATCACCAACATGCTGTGTCAGCGATCAATTACCAACATGCTGTGTCAGGGATCAATCAACAGCATGCTGTGTCGGGGATTAATCACCAACTTGCTGTCTGACAGATGAATCACCAACATGATGTGTCACTGATCAATCAAAATACTGTGTAACTGATCAATCACCAAATACTGTGTCACTGATCAATCACCAACATGCTGTGTCAGGGATCAATTACCAACATGCTGCATCACTGATCAATTAGCAACATGCTGTGTCACTGATCAATCACCAACATGCTGTGTCACGGATCAATCACCAAAAGTCTGTGTCACCGATCAATCACCAACATGCTGTGTTAGGGATCACTCACCAACATGTCCTGTCAGGAATCAATCACCAACATGCTGTGTCACTGATCAATCACCAACACGCTGTGTCAGGGATCATTCACCAACATGCTGTGTCAGGAATCAATCACCAACATGCTGTGTCGGGGATCAATCACCAACATGCTGTGTCAGGGATCAATCACCAACATGCTGTGTCAGGGATCAATAAACAACATGCTGTGTCACTGATCAATCACCAAATTACTGTGTCAACGATCAATCACCAAAATGCTGTGTCACTGATGGATCACCAAAATACTGCATCACTGATCAATCACCAACACACTGTGTCAGGGATCAATCAACAACATGCTGTGTCATTGATCAATCGCCAACATGCTGCATCATTGATCAATCACCGACATGCTGTGACGGGGATCAATCATCAATATGTTGTGTCACTGATCAATCACCAACATGCTATGTCAGGGATCAATCACTGACATGTGTCAGGGATCAATCACCAACATACTGTGTCAGGGATCAATCACCAACATGCTGTGTCACTGATCAATCACCAACATACTGTGTCAGGGATCAATCACCAACATGCTGTGTTACTGATCAATCACCAACAAACTGTGTCAGGGGTCAATCACCAACATGCTGTGTCACTGATCAATCACCAACATACTGTGTCACTGATCAATCACCAACATGCTGTGGCACTGATCAATCACCAACATACTGTGTCACTGATCAATCACCAACTTGCTGTGTCACTGATTAATCACCAACATGCTGTGTCACTGATCAATCACCAACATACTGTGCCAGTGATCAATCAACAACATGTTGTGTCAGGGATCAATCACCAACATACTGTGTCAGGGATCAATCACCAACATGCTGTGTCACTGATCAATCACCAACATACTGTGTCACTGATCAATCACCAACATGCTGTGGCACTGATCAATCCCCAACATACTGTGCCAGTGATCAATCAACAACATGTTGTGTCAGGGATCAATCACCAACATGCTGTGTCACTGATCAATCACCAACATGCTGTGTAACGGATCAATCACCAACATGCTGTTTCACTGATCAAACACCGACATGCTGTGTCAGGGATCAATCACCAACATGCTGTGTCAGCGATCAATTACCAACATGCTGTGTCAGGGATCAATCACCAGCATGCTGTGTCGGGGTTAATCACCAACTTGCTGTCTGACAGATGAATCACCAACATGCTGTGTCACTGATCAATCACCAACATACTGTGTAACTGATCAATCACCAAATACTGTGTCACTGATCAATCACCAACATGCTGTGTCAGGGATCAATTACCAACATGCTGCATCACTGATCAATTAGCAACATGCTGTGTCACTGATCAATCAGGAACATGCTGTGTCACGGATCAATCACCAAAAGTCTGTGTCACCGATCAATCACCAACATGCTGTGTTAGGGATCACTCACCAACATGTACTGTCAGGAATCAATCACCAACATGCTGTGTCACTGATCAATCACCAACACGCTGTGTCAGGGATCATTCACCAACATGCTGTGTCAGGAATCAATCACCAACATGCTGTGTCGGGGATCAATCACCAACATGCTGTGTCAGGGATCAATCACCAACATGCTGTGTCAGGGATCAATAAACAACATGCTGTGTCACTGACAAATCACCAACATGCTGTGTCAGGGATCAATAAACAACATGCTGTGTCACTGATCAATCACCAAATTGCTGTGTCAACGATCAATCACCAACATGCTGTGTCACTGATGGATCACCAAAATACTGCATCACTGATCCATCACCAACACACTGTGTCAGGGATCAATCAACAACATGCTGTGTCATTGATCAATCACCAACATGCTGGGTCAGTGATCAATCACCAACATGCTGTGTCACGGATCAATCAACAACATGCTGTGTCAGGGATTAATCTCCAACATGCTGTGTCAGGGATCAATCACCAACATGCTGTGTCAGATATCAATCACCGACATGTTGTGTCAGGGATCAATCACCAACATGCTGTGTCAGGGATCAATCACTGACATGCTGTGTCACTGATCAATCACCAACATGTTGTGTTCAGGAATCAATCACCAAAATGCTGTGTCACTGATCAATCACCAACATACTGTGTCATTGATCAATCACCAACATGCTGCATCATTGATCAATCACCGACATGCTGTGACGGGGATCAATCATCAATATGTTGTGTCACTGATCAATCACCAACATGCTGTGTCAGGGATCAATCACCAACATGCTGTGTCGGGGATCAATCACCAACATGTTGTGTCTGTGATCAATCACCAACATGCTGTGTAACGGATCAATCACCAACATGCTGTTTCACTGATCAAACACCGACATGCTGTGTCAGGGATCAATCACCAACATGCTGTGTCAGCGATCAATTACCAACATGCTGTGTCAGGGATCAATCAACAGCATGCTGTGTCGGGGATTAATCACCAACTTGCTGTCTGACAGATGAATCACCAACATGATGTGTCACTGATCAATCAAAATACTGTGTAACTGATCAATCACCAAATACTGTGTCACTGATCAATCACCAACATGCTGTGTCAGGGATCAATTACCAACATGCTGCATCACTGATCAATTAGCAACATGCTGTGTCACTGATCAATCACCAACATGCTGTGTCACGGATCAATCACCAAAAGTCTGTGTCACCGATCAATCACCAACATGCTGTGTTAGGGATCACTCACCAACATGTCCTGTCAGGAATCAATCACCAACATGCTGTGTCACTGATCAATCACCAACACGCTGTGTCAGGGATCATTCACCAACATGCTGTGTCAGGAATCAATCACCAACATGCTGTGTCGGGGATCAATCACCAACATGCTGTGTCAGGGATCAATCACCAACATGCTGTGTCAGGGATCAATAAACAACATGCTGTGTCACTGATCAATCACCAAATTACTGTGTCAACGATCAATCACCAAAATGCTGTGTCACTGATGGATCACCAAAATACCGCATCACTGATCAATCACCAACACACTGTGTCAGGGATCAATCAACAACATGCTGTGTCATTGATCAATCGCCAACATGCTGCATCATTGATCAATCACCGACATGCTGTGACGGGGATCAATCATCAATATGTTGTGTCACTGATCAATCACCAACATGCTATGTCAGGGATCAATCACTGACATGTGTCAGGGATCAATCACCAACATACTGTGTCAGGGATCAATCACCAACATGCTGTGTCACTGATCAATCACCAACATACTGTGTCAGGGATCAATCACCAACATGCTGTGTTACTGATCAATCACCAACAAACTGTGTCAGGGGTCAATCACCAACATGCTGTGTCACTGATCAATCACCAACATACTGTGTCACTGATCAATCACCAACATGCTGTGGCACTGATCAATCACCAACATACTGTGTCACTGATCAATCACCAACTTGCTGTGTCACTGATTAATCACCAACATGCTGTGTCACTGATCAATCACCAACATACTGTGCCAGTGATCAATCAACAACATGTGTCAGGGATCAATCACCAACATACTGTGTCAGGGATCAATCACCAACATGCTGTGTCACTGATCAATCACCAACATACTGTGTCACTGATCAATCACCAACATGCTGTGGCACTGATCAATCCCCAACATACTGTGCCAGTGATCAATCAACAACATGTTGTGTCAGGGATCAATCACCAACATGCTGTGTCACTGATCAATCACCAACATGCTGTGTAACGGATCAATCACCAACATGCTGTTTCACTGATCAAACACCGACATGCTGTGTCAGGGATCAATCACCAACATGCTGTGTCAGCGATCAATTACCAACATGCTGTGTCAGGGATCAATCACCAGCATGCTGTGTCGGGGTTAATCACCAACTTGCTGTCTGACAGATGAATCACCAACATGCTGTGTCACTGATCAATCACCAACATACTGTGTAACTGATCAATCACCAAATACTGTGTCACTGATCAATCACCAACATGCTGTGTCAGGGATCAATTACCAACATGCTGCATCACTGATCAATTAGCAACATGCTGTGTCACTGATCAATCAGGAACATGCTGTGTCACGGATCAATCACCAAAAGTCTGTGTCACCGATCAATCACCAACATGCTGTGTTAGGGATCACTCACCAACATGTACTGTCAGGAATCAATCACCAACATGCTGTGTCACTGATCAATCACCAACACGCTGTGTCAGGGATCATTCACCAACATGCTGTGTCAGGAATCAATCACCAACATGCTGTGTCGGGGATCAATCACCAACATGCTGTGTCAGGGATCAATCACCAACATGCTGTGTCAGGGATCAATAAACAACATGCTGTGTCACTGACAAATCACCAACATGCTGTGTCAGGGATCAATAAACAACATGCTGTGTCACTGATCAATCACCAAATTGCTGTGTCAACGATCAATCACCAACATGCTGTGTCACTGATGGATCACCAAAATACTGCATCACTGATCCATCACCAACACACTGTGTCAGGGATCAATCAACAACATGCTGTGTCATTGATCAATCACCAACATGCTGGGTCAGTGATCAATCACCAACATGCTGTGTCACGGATCAATCAACAACATGCTGTGTCAGGGATTAATCTCCAACATGCTGTGTCAGGGATCAATCACCAACATGCTGTGTCAGATATCAATCACCGACATGTTGTGTCAGGGATCAATCACCAACATGCTGTGTCAGGGATCAATCACTGACATGCTGTGTCACTGATCAATCACCAACATGTTGTGTTCAGGAATCAATCACCAAAATGCTGTGTCACTGATCAATCACCAACATACTGTGTCATTGATCAATCACCAACATGCTGCATCATTGATCAATCACCGACATGCTGTGACGGGGATCAATCATCAATATGTTGTGTCACTGATCAATCACCAACATGCTGTGTCAGGGATCAATCACCAACATGCTGTGTCACTGATCAATCACCAACATGCTGTTCACTGATCAATCACCAACATGCTGTGTCACTGATCAATCACCAACATGCTGTGTCAGGGATCAATCACCGACATGCTGTGTCACTGATCAATCACCAAAATACTGTGTCATTGATCAATCACCAACATGCTGCATCATTGATCAATCACCGACATGCTGTGACGGGGATCAATCATCAACATGTTGTGTCACTGATCAATCACCAACATGCTGTGTCAGGGATCAATCACCAACATGCTGTGTCAATGATCAATCACCAACATGCTGTGTTACTGATCAATCACCAACATGCTGTGTCAGGGATCAATCACCAACATGCTGTGTCAGGGATCAATCACCAACATGCTGTGTCAGGGATCAATAACCAACATGCTGTGTCACTGATCAATCACCAACATGCTGTGTCAGGGAACAATCACCAACATGCTGTGTCAGATATCAATCACCAACATGCTGTGTCACTGATCAATCACCAACATGCTGTGTCAGGGATCAATCACCAACATGTTGTGTCAGGGACCAAGCACCAACATGCTGTGTCAGGGATCAATCCCTGACATGCTGTGTCACTGATCAATCAACAACATGCTGTCTCAAGAATCAATCACCAACATGCTGTGTCACCTAACAATCACCAAAATGCTGTGTCACTGATCAATCACCAACATACTGTGTCATTGATCAATCACCAACATGCTGCATCATTGATCAATCACCGACATGCTGTGACGGGGATCAATCATCAACATGTTGTGTGACTGATCAGTCACCAACATGCTGTGTCAGGGATCAATCACCAACATGCTGTGTCCGATTTCAATCACCAACATGCTGTGTCACTTATCAATCACAAACATGCTGTGTCACTGATCAATAACCAACATGCTTTGTCATGGATCAATCACCAACATGCTGTGTCAGGGATCAATCACCAACATGCTGTGTCTCTGATCAATCACCAACATGCTGTGTCAGGGATCAATCACCAACATGTTGTGTCAGGGATCAAGCACCAACATGCTGTGTCAGGGATCAATCACCAAAATGCTGTGTCACTGATCAATCACCAACATGCTGTGTCACTGATCGATCACCTACATGCTGTGTCAGAGATGAATCACCAACATGCTGTGTCACTGATCAATCACCAACATGCTCTGTCTGGGATCAATATACCAAAATGCTGTGTCACTGATCAATCACCAACATGCTGTATCAGGGATTAATCTCCAACATGCTGTGTCACTGATCAATCACCAAAATACTGTGTCACTGATCAACGACCAACATGCTGTGTCAGGGATCAATCACCAACATGCTGTGTCAGGGATCAATCACCATCATGCTGTGTCAGGGATCAATCACCAACATGCTGTGTCAGGGATCAATCACCATCATGCTTTGTCAGTGATCAATCACCAACATGCTGTGTCAGGGATCAATCACCATCATGCTGTGTCAGTGATCAATCACCGATATGCTGTGTCACTGATCAATCACGAACATGCTGTGTCACTGATCAATCACCAACATGCTGTGTCAGGGATCAATCACCGACATTCTGTGTCACTGATCAATCACCAAAATACTGTGTCACTGATCAACGACCAACATGCTGTGTCAGGGATCAATCACCAACATGCTGTGTCAGGGATCAATCACCAACATGCTGTGTCAGGGATCAATCACCATCATGCTGTGTCAGGGATCAATCACCAACATGCTGTGTCAGGGATCAATCACCATCATGCTTTGTCAGTGATCAATCACCAACATGCTGTGTCAGGGATCAATCACCATCATGCTTTGTCAGTGATCAATCACCAACATGCTGTGTCAGGGATCAATCACCATCATGCTGTGTCAGTGATCAACCACCGATATGCTGTGTCACTGATCAATCACGAACATGCTGTGTCACTGATCAATCACCAACATGCTGTGTCAGGGATCAATCACCGACATTCTGTGTCACAGATCAATCACCAACATACTGTGTCATTGATCAATCGCCAACATGCTGCATCATTGATCAATCACCGACATGCTGTGACGGGGATCAATCATCAACATGTTGTGTCACTGATCAATCACCAACATGCTGTGTCAGGGATCAATCACCAACATGCTGTGTCAGGGATCAATCACTGACATGCTGTGTCACTGATCAATCACCAACATGCTGTGTCAGGAATCGATCACCAACATGCTGTGTCACTGATCAATCACCAACATGCTGTGTCATTGACCAATCACCAACATGCTGTGTCACTGATCAATCACCAACATGCTGTGTCATTGACCAATCACCAACATGCTGTGTCACTGATCAATCACCAACATGCTGTGTCAGGGATCAATCACCAACATGCTGTGTCACTGATCAATCACCAACATGCTGTGTCAGGGATCAATCACCAACATGTTGTGTCAGGGACCAAGCACCAACATGCTGTGTCAGGGATCAATCCCTGACATGCTGTGTCACTGATCAATCAACAACATGCTGTCTCAAGAATCAATCACCAACATGCTGTGTCACCTAACAATCACCAAAATGCTGTGTCACTGATCAATCACCAACATACTGTGTCATTGATCAATCACCAACATGCTGCATCATTGATCAATCACCGACATGCTGTGACGGGGATCAATCATCAACATGTTGTGTGACTGATCAGTCACCAACATGCTGTGTCAGGGATCAATCACCAACATGCTGTGTCCGATTTCAATCACCAACATGCTGTGTCACTTATCAATCACCAACATGCTGTGTCACTGATCAATAACCAACATGCTTTGTCATGGATCAATCACCAACATGCTGTGTCAGGGATCAATCACCAACATGCTGTGTCTCTGATCAATCACCAACATGCTGTGTCAGGGATCAATCACCAACATGTTGTGTCAGGGATCAAGCACCAACATGCTGTGTCAGGGATCAATCACCAAAATGCTGTGTCACTGATCAATCACCAACATGCTGTGTCACTGATCGATCACCGACATGCTGTGTCAGAGATGAATCACCAACATGCTGTGTCACTGATCAATCACCAACATGCTCTGTCTGGGATCAATATACCAAAATGCTGTGTCACTGATCAATCACCAACATGCTGTATCAGGGATTAATCTCCAACATGCTGTGTCACTGATCAATCACCAAAATACTGTGTCACTGATCAACGACCAACATGCTGTGTCAGGGATCAATCACCAACATGCTGTGTCAGGGATCAATCACCATCATGCTGTGTCAGGGATCAATCACCAACATGCTGTGTCAGGGATCAATCACCATCATGCTTTGTCAGTGATCAATCACCAACATGCTGTGTCAGGGATCAATCACCATCATGCTGTGTCAGTGATCAATCACCGATATGCTGTGTCACTGATCAATCACGAACATGCTGTGTCACTGATCAATCACCAACATGCTGTGTCAGGGATCAATCACCGACATTCTGTGTCACTGATCAATCACCAAAATACTGTGTCACTGATCAACGACCAACATGCTGTGTCAGGGATCAATCACCAACATGCTGTGTCAGGGATCAATCACCAACATGCTGTGTCAGGGATCAATCACCATCATGCTGTGTCAGGGATCAATCACCAACATGCTGTGTCAGGGATCAATCACCATCATGCTTTGTCAGTGATCAATCACCAACATGCTGTGTCAGGGATCAATCACCATCATGCTTTGTCAGTGATCAATCACCAACATGCTGTGTCAGGGATCAATCACCATCATGCTGTGTCAGTGATCAACCACCGATATGCTGTGTCACTGACCAATCACGAACATGCTGTGTCACTGATCAATCACCAACATGCTGTGTCAGGGATCAATCACCGACATTCTGTGTCACAGATCAATCACCAACATACTGTGTCATTGATCAATCGCCAACATGCTGCATCATTGATCAATCACCAACATGCTGTGTCAGGGATCAATCACCAACATGCTGTGTCAGGGATCAATCACTGACATGCTGTGTCACTGATCAATCACCAACATGCTGTGTCAGGAATCGATCACCAACATGCTGTGTCACTGATCAATCACCAACATGCTGTGTCATTGACCAATCACCAACATGCTGTGTCACTGATCAATCACCAACATGCTGTGTCATTGACCAATCACCAACATGCTGTGTCACTGATCAATCACCAACATGCTGTGTCATTGATCAATCACCAACATTCTGTGTCGGGGATCAATCACGAACATGCTGTGTCACTGATCAATCACCAACATGCTGTGTCACTGATCAATCAACAACATGCTGTGTCGGGGATCAATATACCAACATGCTGTGTCACTGATCAATCACCAACATGCTGTGTCACTGATCAATCACCAACATGCTGTGTCAGGGATCAATCACCAACATGCTGTGTCACTGATCAATCACCAACATACTGTGTCAGGGATCAATCACCAACATGCTGTGTCACTGGTCAATCACCAACATACTGAGTCACTCATCAATCACCAACATGCTGTGGCACTGATCAATAACCAACATACTGTGTCACTGATCAATCACCAACTTGCTGTGTCACTGATCAATCACCAACATGCTGTCTCACTGATCAATCACCAACATACTGTGCCAGGGATCAATCAACAAAATGTTGCGTCAGGGATCAATCACCAACATGCTGTGTCACTGATCAATCACCAACACGCTGTGTCATTGATCAATCACCAACATGTTGTGTCAGGGATCAATCTCCAACATGCTGTGTCAGGGATCAATCACCAACATGCTGTGTCACTGATCAAACACCGTCATGCTGTGTCAGGGATCAATCACCAACATGCTGTGTCAGCGATCAATCAACAACATGCTGTGTCAGGGTCAATCACCAACATGCTGTGTCGGGGATTAATCACAAACTTGCTGTCTGACAGATGAATCACCAACATGCTGTGTCACTGATCAATCACCAACATACTGTGTAACTGATCAATCACCAAAATACTGTGTCACTGATCAATCACCAACATGCTGTGTCAGGGTTCAATTAACAACATGCTGCATCACTGATCAATTAGCAACATGCTGTGTCACTGATCAATCACCAACATGCTGTGTCAGGGTTCAATTAACAACATGCTGCATCACTGATCAATTAGCAACATGCTGTGTCACTGATCAATCACCAACATGCTGTGTCACGGATCAATCACCAAAAGGCTGTGTCAGCGATCAATCACCAACATGCTGTGTTCGGGATCACTCACCAACATGTTCTGTCAGGAATCAATCACCAACATGCTGTGTCACTGATCAATCACCAACACGCTGTGTCAGGGATCAATCACCAACATGCTGTGTCAGGAATCAATCACCAACATGCTGTGTCATGGATCAATCACCAACATGCTGTATCAGGGATCAATCACCAACATGCTGTGTCAGGGATCAATAAACAACATGCTGTTTCACTGATCAATCACCAACATGCTGTGTCAGGGATCAATCACCAACTTGCTGTGTCACTGATCAATCACCAACATGCTGTTTCACTGATCAATCACCAACACACTGTGTCAGGGGTTAATCACCAACATGCTGTGTCATTGATCACTCACCAACTTGCTGTGTCACTGATCAATCAGCAACATGCTGTGTCACTGATTAATCACCAACATGCTGTGTCACTGAGTGATCAACAACATGCTGTGTCACTGATCAATCACCAACATGCTGTCTCACTGATCAATCACCAACATGCTGTGTCACTGATCAAGCACCAACATGCTGTCTCACTGATCAATCACCAACATGCTGTCTCACTGATTAATCACCAACATGCTGTGTCACTGATTAATCAACAATATGCTGATTCACTGATCAATCACCAACATGCTGTCTCACTGATCAATCACCAACATGCTGTGTCACTGATTAATCACCAACATGCTGTGTCACTGATTAATCAACAACATGCTGTGTCACTGATCAATCACCAACATGCTATCTCACTGATCAATCAGCAACATGCTGTGTCAGGGATCAATCACCAACATGCTGTGTCACTGATCAATCACCAACATGCTGTGTCACTGATCAATCACCAACGTGCTGTGTCACTGATCAATCACCAACATGCTGTGTCAGGGCTCAATCACCAACATGCTGTTTCACTGATCAATCACCAACACGCTGTGTCAGGGATCAATCACCCACATGCTGTGTCACTGATCAATCACCAACATGCTGTGTCACTGATCAATAACCAACATGCAGCGTCACTGATCAATCACCAACATGCCGTGGCATTGACCAATCATCAACATGCTGTGTCACTGATCAATCACCAACATGCTGTGTCAGGAATCAATCACCAACATGCTGTTTCAGGGAACAATCACCAACAGACTGTGTCACTGATCAATCACTAAAATGCTGTGTCACTGATCAATCACCAACATGCTGTGTCACTGAGCACCCTCCAACATGCTGTGTCACTGATCAATCACTAAAATGCCGTGTCACTGATCAATCACCAAAATGCTGTGTCACTGATCAATCACCAACTTCCTGTGTCACTGATCACCCTCCAACATGCTGTGTCACTGATCAATCACCAAAATGCTGTGTCACTGATCAATCACCACCATGCTGTGTCAGGGATCAATCACCAACATACTGTGTCACTGATCAATCACCAACAAGCTTTTTCACTGATCAATAACCAACATGCTGTTTCACTGAACAATAACCAACTTGCTGTGTCACTGATCAATCACCAAAATGCTGTGTCACTGATCAATCACCACCATGCTGTGTCAGCGATCAATCACCAACATACTGTGTCAGGGATCAATAAACAACATGCTGTGTCAGGGATCAATCACCAACATGCTGTGTCACTGATCAATCACCAACATGCTGTGCCAGGGATTAATCACCAACATGCTGTGTCAGGGATCAATCACCAATATGCTGTGTCACTGATCAATCACCAACATGCTGTGTCACAGATCAATCACCAACATGCTGTGTCACTGATCAATCACCAACATGCTGTGTCACTGATCAATCACCAACATGCTGTGTCACTGATCAATCACCAATATGCTGTGTCAGGGATCACTCGCCAACATGCTGTGTCAGGGATCAATCACCAACATGCTGTGTCACTCATCAATCACCAACATGCTGTGTCACTGATCAATCACCAACATGCTGTGTTACTGATCAATCACCGACATGCTGTGTCACTCATCAATCATCAACATGCTGTGTCACTGATCAATCACCAACATACTGTGTCACTAATCAGTTACCAACACATTATGTCACTGATCAATCACCAACACGCTGTGTCAGGGATCAATCACCCACATGCTGTGTCACTGATCAATCACCAACATGCTGTGTCACTGATCAATAACCAACATGCTGTGTCACTGATCAATCACCAACATGCCGTGGCATTGACCAATCACCAACATGCTGTGTCACTGATCAATCACCAACATGCTGTGTCAGGAATAAATCACCAACATGCTGTTTCAGGGAACAATCACCAACAGACTGTGTCATTGATCAATCACTAAAATGCTGTGTCACTGATCAATCACCAACATGCTGTGTCACTGAGCACCCTCCAACATGCTGTGTCACTGATCAACCACTAAAATGCCGTGTCACTGATCAATCACCAAAATGCTGTGTCACTGATCAATCACCAACTTCCTGTGTCACTGATCACCCTCCGACATGCTGTGTCACTGATCAATCACCAAAATGCGGTGTCACTGATCAATCACCACCATGCTGTGTCAGGGATCAATCACCAACATACTGTGTCAGGGATCAATCACCAACATGCTGTGTCAGGGGTTAATCACCAACATGCTGTGTCATTGATCACTCACCAACATGCTGTGTCAGGGATCAATCACCAACATGCTGTGTCACTGATCAATCACCAACATGCTGTGTCAGGGTTCAATCACCAACAGACTGTGTCAGCGATCAATAACCAACATGCTGTTTCACTGATCAATCACCAACATGCTGTGTCAGGGATCAATCACCAACTTGCTGTGTCACTGATCAATCACCAACATGCTGTGTCAGGGGTTAATCACCAACATGCTGTGTCACTGATCACTCACCAACATGCTGTGTCAGGGATCAATCACCAACATGCTGTGTCACTGATCAATCACCAACATGCTGTCTCACGGATCAATCACCAACATGCTGTGTCACTAATTAATCACCAACATGCTGTGTCACTGTTCAATCACCAACATGCTGTCTCACTGATCAATCACCAACATGCTGTGTCACTGATTAATCACCAACATGCTGTGTCACTGATCAATCACCAACATGCTGTCTCACTGATCAATCACCAACATGCTGTATCACTGATTGATCACCACCATGCTGTGTCACTGATTAATCAACAACATGCTGTCTCACTGATCAATCAGCAACATGCTGTGTCAGGGATCAATCACCAACAGGCTGTATCACTGATCAATCACCAAAATGCTGTATCGGGGATCAATCACCAACATGCTCTATCAGGGATCAATCAACAACTTGCTGTGTCACTGATCAATCACCAACATGCTGTGTCACTGATCAATCACCAACATGCTGTGTCACTGATCAATCACCAACATGCTGTGTCACAGATCAATCACCAACATGCTGTGTCACTGATCAATCACCAACATGCTGTGTCACTGATCAATCACCAACATGCTGTGTCAGGGATCACTCGCCAACATGCTGTGTCAGGGATCAATCACCAACATGCTGTGTCACTCATCAATCACCAACATGCTGTGTCACTGATCAATCACCAACATGCTGTGTTACTGATCAATCACCGACATGCTGTGTCACTCATCAATCATCAACATGCTGTGTCACTGATCAATCACCAACATACTGTGTCACTAATCAGTTACCAACACATTATGTCACTGATCAATCACCAACACGCTGTGTCAGGGATCAATCACCCACATGCTGTGTCACTGATCAATCACCAACATGCCGTGGCATTGACCAATCACCAACATGCTGTGTCACTGATCAATCACCAACATGCTGTGTCAGGAATAAATCACCAACATGCTGTTTCAGGGAACAATCACCAACAGACTGTGTCATTGATCAATCACTAAAATGCTGTGTCACTGATCAATCACCAACATGCTGTGTCACTGAGCACCCTCCAACATGCTGTGTCACTGATCAACCACTAAAATGCCGTGTCACTGATCAATCACCAAAATGCTGTGTCACTGATCAATCACCAACTTCCTGTGTCACTGATCACCCTCCGACATGCTGTGTCACTGATCAATCACCAAAATGCGGTGTCACTGATCAATCACCACCATGCTGTGTCAGGGATCAATCACCAACATACTGTGTCAGGGATCAATCACCAACATGCTGTGTCAGGGGTTAATCACCAACATGCTGTGTCATTGATCACTCACCAACATGCTGTGTCAGGGATCAATCACCAACATGCTGTGTCACTGATCAATCACCAACATGCTGTGTCAGGGTTCAATCACCAACAGACTGTGTCAGCGATCAATAACCAACATGCTGTTTCACTGATCAATCACCAACATGCTGTGTCAGGGATCAATCACCAACTTGCTGTGTCACTGATCAATCACCAACATGCTGTGTCAGGGGTTAATCACCAACATGCTGTGTCACTGATCACTCACCAACATGCTGTGTCAGGGATCAATCACCAACATGCTGTGTCACTGATCAATCACCAACATGCTGTCTCACGGATCAATCACCAACATGCTGTGTCACTAATTAATCACCAACATGCTGTGTCACTGTTCAATCACCAACATGCTGTCTCACTGATCAATCACCAACATGCTGTGTCACTGATTAATCACCAACATGCTGTGTCACTGATCAATCACCAACATGCTGTCTCACTGATCAATCACCAACATGCTGTATCACTGATTGATCACCACCATGCAGTGTCACTGATTAATCAACAACATGCTGTCTCACTGATCAATCAGCAACATGCTGTGTCAGGGATCAATCAACAACAGGCTGTATCACTGATCAATCACCAAAATGCTGTGTCAGGGATCAATCACCAACATGCTGTGTCACTGATCAATCACCAACATGCTGTTTCACTGATCAATCACCAACATGCTGTGTCAGGGATCAATCACCAACATGCTGTGTCACTGATCAATCACCAACATGCTGTGTCATTGATCACTCACCAACATGCTGTGTCAGGGATCAATCACCAACATGCTGTGTCACTGATCAATCACCAACATGCTGTGTCACTGATCAATCAGCAACATGCTGTGTCACTGATTAATCACCAACATGCTGTGTCACTGATTAATCAACAACATGCTGTGTCACTGATCAATCACCAACATGCTGTCTCACTGATCAATCACCAACATGCTGTGTCACTGATTAATCACCAACATGCTGTGTCAGGGCTCAATCACCAACATGCTGTTTCACTGATCAATCACCAACACGCTGTGTCAGGGATCAATCACCCACATGCTGTGTCACTGATCAATCACCAACATGCTGTGTCACAGATCAATAACCAACATGCAACGTCACTGATCAATCACCAACATGCCGTGGCATTGACCAATCACCAACATGCTGTGTCACTGATCAATCACCAACATGCTGTGTCAGGAATCAATCACCAACATGCTGTTTCAGGGAACAATCACCAACAGACTGTGTCACTGATCAATCACTAAAATGCTGTGTCACTGATCAATCACCAACATGCTGTGTCACTGAGCACCCTCCAACATGCTGTGTCACTGATCAATCACTAAAATGCCGTGTCACTGATCAATCACCAAAATGCTGTGTCACTGATCAATCACCAACTTCCTGTGTCACTGATCACCCTCCAACATGCTGTGTCACTGATCAATCACCAAAATGCTGTGTCACTGATCAATCACCACCATGCTGTGTCAGGGATCAATCACCAACATACTGTGTCACTGATCACCCTCCAACATGCCGTGGCATTGACCAATCACCAACATGCTGTGTCACTGATCAATCACCAACATGCTGTGTCACTGATTAATCACCACATGCTGTGTCACTGATTAATCAACAACATGCTGTGTCACTGATCAATCACCAACATGCTGTCTCACTGATCAATCACCAACATGCTGTGTCACTGATTAATCACCAACATGCTGTGTCAGGGTTCAATCACCAACAGACTGTGTCAGCGATCAATAACCAACATGCTGTTTCACTGATCAATCACCAACATGCTGTGTCAGGGATCAATCACCAACTTGCTGTGTCACTGATCAATCACCAACATGCTGTGTCAGGGGTTAATCACCAACATACTGTGTCACTGATCACTCACCAACATGCTGTGTCAGGGATCAATCACCAACATGCTGTGTCACTGATCAATCACCAACATGCTGTCTCACGGATCAATCACCAACATGCTGTGTCACTAATTAATCACCAACATGCTGTGTCACTGTTCAATCACCAACATGCTGTCTCACTGATCAATCACCAACATGCTGTGTCACTGATTAATCACCAACATGCTGTGTCACTGATCAATCACCAACATGCTGTCTCACTGATCAATCACCAACATGCTGTATCACTGATTGATCACCACCATGCTGTGTCACTGATTAATCAACAACATGCTGTCTCACTGATCAATCAGCAACATGCTGTGTCAGGGATCAATCACCAACAGGCTGTATCACTGATCAATCACCAAAATGCTGTATCGGGGATCAATCACCAACATGCTCTATCAGGGATCAATCAACTACTTGCTGTGTCACTGATCAATCACCAACATGCTGTGTCACTGATCAATCACCAACATGCTGTGTCACTGATCAATCACCAACATGCTGTGTCACAGATCAATCACCAACATGCTGTGTCACTGATCAATCACCAACATGCTGTGTCACTGATCAATCACCAACATGCTGTGTCACTGATCAATCACCAATATGCTGTGTCAGGGATCACTCGCCAACATGCTGTGTCAGGGATCAATCACCAACATGCTGTGTCACTCATCAATCACCAACATGCTGTGTCACTGATCAATCACCAACATGCTGTGTTACTGATCAATCACCGACATGCTGTGTCACTCATCAATCATCAACATGCTGTGTCACTGATCAATCACCAACATACTGTGTCACTAATCAGTTACCAACACATTATGTCACTGATCAATCACCAACACGCTGTGTCAGGGATCAATCACCCACATGCTGTGTCACTGATCAATCACCAACATGCCGTGGCATTGACCAATCACCAACATGCTGTGTCACTGATCAATCACCAACATGCTGTGTCAGGAATAAATCACCAACATGCTGTTTCAGGGAACAATCACCAACAGACTGTGTCATTGATCAATCACTAAAATGCTGTGTCACTGATCAATCACCAACATGCTGTGTCACTGAGCACCCTCCAACATGCTGTGTCACTGATCAACCACTAAAATGCCGTGTCACTGATCAATCACCAAAATGCTGTGTCACTGATCAATCACCAACTTCCTGTGTCACTGATCACCCTCCGACATGCTGTGTCACTGATCAATCACCAAAATGCGGTGTCACTGATCAATCACCACCATGCTGTGTCAGGGATCAATCACCAACATACTGTGTCAGGGATCAATCACCAACATGCTGTGTCAGGGGTTAATCACCAACATGCTGTGTCATTGATCACTCACCAACATGCTGTGTCAGGGATCAATCACCAACATGCTGTGTCACTGATCAATCACCAACATGCTGTGTCAGGGTTCAATCACCAACAGACTGTGTCAGCGATCAATAACCAACATGCTGTTTCACTGATCAATCACCAACATGCTGTGTCAGGGATCAATCACCAACTTGCTGTGTCACTGATCAATCACCAACATGCTGTGTCAGGGGTTAATCACCAACATGCTGTGTCACTGATCACTCACCAACATGCTGTGTCAGGGATCAATCACCAACATGCTGTGTCACTGATCAATCACCAACATGCTGTCTCACGGATCAATCACCAACATGCTGTGTCACTAATTAATCACCAACATGCTGTGTCACTGTTCAATCACCAACATGCTGTCTCACTGATCAATCACCAACATGCTGTGTCACTGATTAATCACCAACATGCTGTGTCACTGATCAATCACCAACATGCTGTCTCACTGATCAATCACCAACATGCTGTATCACTGATTGATCACCACCATGCTGTGTCACTGATTAATCAACAACATGCTGTCTCACTGATCAATCAGCAACATGCTGTGTCAGGGATCAATCACCAACAGGCTGTATCACTGATCAATCACCAAAATGCTGTATCGGGGATCAATCACCAACATGCTCTATCAGGGATCAATCAACAACTTGCTGTGTCACTGATCAATCACCAACATGCTGTGTCACTGATCAATCACCAACATGCTGTTTCACTGATCAATCACCAACATGCTGTGTCAGGGATCAATCACCAACATGCTGTGTCACTGATCAATCACCAACATGCTGTGTCATTGATCACTCACCAACATGCTGTGTCAGGGATCAATCACCAACATGCTGTGTCACTGATCAATCACCAACATGCTGTGTCACTGATCAATCAGCAACATGCTGTGTCACTGATTAATCACCAACATGCTGTGTCACTGATTAATCAACAACATGCTGTGTCACTGATCAATCACCAACATGCTGTCTCACTGATCAATCACCAACATGCTGTGTCACTGATTAATCACCAACATGCTGTGTCAGGGCTCAATCACCAACATGCTGTTTCACTGATCAATCACCAACATGCTGTGTCACTGATTAATCAACAACATGCTGTGTCACTGATCAATCACCAACATGCTGTGTCACAGATCAATAACCAACATGCAACGTCACTGATCAATCACCAACATGCCGTGGCATTGACCAATCACCAACATGCTGTGTCACTGATCAATCACCAACATGCTGTGTCAGGAATCAATCACCAACATGCTGTTTCAGGGAACAATCACCAACAGACTGTGTCACTGATCAATCACTAAAATGCTGTGTCACTGATCAATCACCAACATGCTGTGTCACTGAGCACCCTCCAACATGCTGTGTCACTGATCAATCACTAAAATGCCGTGTCACTGATCAATCACCAAAATGCTGTGTCACTGATCAATCACCAACTTCCTGTGTCACTGATCACCCTCCAACATGCTGTGTCACTGATCAATCACCAAAATGCTGTGTCACTGATCAATCACCACCATGCTGTGTCAGGGATCAATCACCAACATACTGTGTCACTGATCACCCTCCAACATGCCGTGGCATTGACCAATCACCAACATGCTGTGTCACTGATCAATCACCAACATGCTGTGTCACTGATTAATCACCACATGCTGTGTCACTGATTAATCAACAACATGCTGTGTCACTGATCAATCACCAACATGCTGTCTCACTGATCAATCACCAACATGCTGTGTCACTGATTAATCACCAACATGCTGTGTCAGGGCTCAATCACCAACATGCTGTTTCACTGATCAATCACCAACACGCTGTGTCAGGGATCAATCACCCACATGCTGTGTCACTGATCAATCACCAACATGCTGTGTCACAGATCAATAACCAACATGCAACGTCACTGATCAATCACCAACGTGCCGTGGCATTGACCAATCACCAACATGCTGTGTCACTGATCAATCACCAACATGCTGTGTCAGGAATCAATCACCAACATGCTGTTTCAGGGAACAATCACCAACAGACTGTGTCACTGATCAATCACTAAAATGCTGTGTCACCTGATCAATCACCAACATGCTGTGTCACTGAGCACCCTCCAACATGCTGTGTCACTGATCAATCACTAAAATGCCGTGTCACTGATCAATCACCAAAATGCTGTGTCACTGATCAATCACCAACTTCCTGTGTCACTGATCACCCTCCAACATGCTGTGTCACTGATCAATCACCAAAATGCTGTGTCACTGATCAATCACCACCATGCTGTGTCAGGGATCAATCACCAACATACTGTGTCACTGATCAATCACCAACAAGCTTTTTCACTGATCAATAACCAACATGCTGTTTCACTGAACAATAACCAACTTGCTGTGTCACTGATCAATCACCAAAATGCTGTGTCACTGATCAATCACCACCATGCTGTGTCAGCGATCAATCACCAACATACTGTGTCAGGGATCAATAAACAACATGCTGTGTCAGGGATCAATCACCAACATGCTGTGTCACTGATCAATCACCAACATGCTGTGCCAGGGATTAATCACCAACATGCTGTGTCAGGGATCAATCACCAATATGCTGTGTCACTGATCAATCACCAACATGCTGTGTCAGTGTTCAATCACCAACATGCTGTGTCACTGATCAATCACCAACATGCTGTGTCACTGATCAATCACCAACATGCTGTGTCACTGATCAATCACCAATATGCTGTGTCAGGGATCACTCGCCAACATGCTGTGTCACTAATCAATCACCAACACGTTATGTCACTGATCAATCACCAACACGCTGTGTCAGGGATCAATCACCCACATGCTGTGTCACTGATCAATCACCAACATGCTGTGTCACAGATCAATAACCAACATGCAACGTCACTGATCAATCACCAACATGCCGTGGCATTGACCAATCACCAACATGCTGTGTCACTGAACAATCACCAACATGCTGTGTCAGGAATCAATCACCAACATGCTGTTTCAGGGAACAATCACCAACAGACTGTGTCATTGATCAATCACTAAAATGCTGTGTCACTGATCAATCACCAACATGCTGTGTCACTGAGCACCCTCCAACATGCTGTGTCACTGATCAATCACTAAAATGCCGTGTCACTGATCAATCACCAAAATGCTGTGTCACTGATCAATCACCAACTTCCTGTGTCACTGATCACCCTCCGACATGCTGTGTCACTGATCAATCACCAACATGCTGTGTCACTGAGCACCCTCCAACATGCTGTGTATCTGATCAATCACTAAAATGCCATGTCACTGATCAATCACTAAAATGCTGTGTCACTGATCAATCCCCAACTTCCTGTGTCACTGATCACCCTCCAACATGCTGTGTCACTGATCAATCACTAAAATTCTGTGTCACTGATCAATCACCAAAATGCTGTGTCACTGATCAATCACCACCATGCTGTGTCAGGGATCAATAACCAACATGCTGTGTCAGGGATCAATAACCAACATGCTGTGTCACTGATCAATCACCAACAAGCTATGTCACTGATCAATAACCAACTTGCTGTGTCACTGATCAATCACCAAAATGCTGTGTCAGCAATCAATCACCAACATACTGTGTCAGGGATCAATAAACAACATGCTGTGTCAGGGATCAATCACCAACATGCTGTGTCACTGATCAATCACCAACATGCTGTGTCAGGAATCAATCACCAACATGCTGTTTCAGGAATCAATCACCAACATGCTTTGTCACTGATCAATCACTAAAATGCTGTGTCACTTATCAATCACCAACATGCTGTGTCACTGAGCACCCTCCAACATGCTGTGTCACTGATCAATCACTAAAATGCCCTGTCACTGATCAATCACCAACATGCTGTCTCACTGATCAATCACCAACATGCTGTGTCACTGATTAATCACCAACATGCTGTGTCACTGATTCATGAACAACATGCTGTGTCACTGATCAATCACCAACATGCTGTCGCACTGATCAATCAGCAACATGCTGTGTCAGGGATCAATCACCAACAGGCTGTGTCACTGATCAATCACCAACATGCTGTGTCACTGATCAATCACCAACATGCTGTATCGGGGATCAATCACCAACATGCTCTGTCAGGGATCAATTACCAACATGCTGTGTCACTGATCAATCACCAATATGCTGTGTCAGGGATCACTCGCCAACATGCTGTGTCAGGGATCAATCACCAACATGCTGTGTCACTCATCAATCACCAACATGCTGTGTCACTGATCAATCACCAACATGCTGTGTTACTGATCAATCACCGACATGCTGTGTCACTCATCAATCATCAACATGCTGTGTCACTGATCAATCACCAACATACTGTGTCACTAATCAGTCACCAACACATTATGTCACTGATCAATCACCAACACGCTGTGTCAGGGATCAATCACCCACATGCTGTGTCACTGATCAATCACCAACATGCTGTGTCACTGATCAATAACCAACATGCTGTGTCACTGATCAATCACCAACATGCCGTGGCATTGACCAATCACCAACATGCTGTGTCACTGATCAATCACCAACATGCTGTGTCAGGAATAAATCACCAACATGCTGTTTCAGGGAACAATCACCAACAGACTGTGTCATTGATCAATCACTAAAATGCTGTGTCACTGATCAATCACCAACATGCTGTGTCACTGAGCACCCTCCAACATGCTGTGTCACTGATCAACCACTAAAATGCCGTGTCACTGATCAATCACCAAAATGCTGTGTCACTGATCAATCACCAACTTCCTGTGTCACTGATCACCCTCCGACATGCTGTGTCACTGATCAATCACCAAAATGCGGTGTCACTGATCAATCACCACCATGCTGTGTCAGGGATCAATCACCAACATACTGTGTCAGGGATCAATCACCAACATGCTGTGTCAGGGGTTAATCACCAACATGCTGTGTCATTGATCACTCACCAACATGCTGTGTCAGGGATCAATCACCAACATGCTGTGTCACTGATCAATCACCAACATGCTGTGTCAGGGTTCAATCACCAACAGACTGTGTCAGCGATCAATAACCAACATGCTGTTTCACTGATCAATCACCAACATGCTGTGTCAGGGATCAATCACCAACTTGCTGTGTCACTGATCAATCACCAACATGCTGTGTCAGGGGTTAATCACCAACATGCTGTGTCACTGATCACTCACCAACATGCTGTGTCAGGGATCAATCACCAACATGCTGTGTCACTGATCAATCACCAACATGCTGTCTCACGGATCAATCACCAACATGCTGTGTCACTAATTAATCACCAACATGCTGTGTCACTGTTCAATCACCAACATGCTGTCTCACTGATCAATCACCAACATGCTGTGTCACTGATTAATCACCAACATGCTGTGTCACTGATCAATCACCAACATGCTGTATCACTGATTGATCACCACCATGCTGTGTCACTGATTAATCACCAACATGCTGTGTCAGGGATCAATCACCAACTTGCTGTGTCACTGATCAATCACCAACATGCTGTGTCAGGGATCAATCACCAACATGCTGTGTCACTGATCAATCACCAACATGCTGTGTCAGGGATCAATCACCAACTTGCTGTGTCACTGATTAATCACCAACATGCTGTGTCACTGATTAATCACCAACATGCTGTGTCACTGATCAATCACCAACATGCTGTCTCACTGATCAATCACCAACATGCTGTATCACTGATTGATCACCACCATGCTGTGTCACTGATTAATCAACAACATGCTGTCTCACTGATCAATCAGCAACATGCTGTGTCAGGGATCAATCACCAACAGGCTGTATCACTGATCAATCACCAAAATGCTGTATCGGGGATCAATCACCAACATGCTCTATCAGGGATCAATCAACAACTTGCTGTGTCACTGATCAATCACCAACATGCTGTGTCACTGATCAATCACCAACATGCTGTTTCACTGATCAATCACCAACATGCTGTGTCAGGGATCAATCACCAACATGCTGTGTCACTGATCAATCACCAACATGCTGTGTCATTGATCACTCACCAACATGCTGTGTCAGGGATCAATCACCAACATGCTGTGTCACTGATCAATCACCAACATGCTGTGTCACTGAGCACCCTCCAACATGCTGTGTCACTGATCAATCACTAAAATGCCGTGTCACTGATCAATCACCAAAATGCTGTGTCACTGATCAATCACCAACTTCCTGTGTCACTGATCACCCTCCAACATGCTGTGTCACTGATCAATCACCAAAATGCTGTGTCACTGATCAATCACCACCATGCTGTGTCAGGGATCAATCACCAACATACTGTGTCACTGATCAATCACCAACAAGCTTTTTCACTGATCAATAACCAACATGCTGTTTCACTGAACAATAACCAACTTGCTGTGTCACTGATCAATCACCAAAATGCTGTGTCACTGATCAATCACCACCATGCTGTGTCAGCGATCAATCACCAACATACTGTGTCAGGGATCAATAAACAACATGCTGTGTCAGGGATCAATCACCAACATGCTGTGTCACTGATCAATCACCAACATGCTGTGCCAGGGATTAATCACCAACATGCTGTGTCAGGGATCAATCACCAATATGCTGTGTCACTGATCAATCACCAACATGCTGTGTCAGTGTTCAATCACCAACATGCTGTGTCACTGATCAATCACCAACATGCTGTGTCACTGATCAATCACCAACATGCTGTGTCACTGATCAATCACCAATATGCTGTGTCAGGGATCACTCGCCAACATGCTGTGTCACTAATCAATCACCAACACGTTATGTCACTGATCAATCACCAACACGCTGTGTCAGGGATCAATCACCCACATGCTGTGTCACTGATCAATCACCAACATGCTGTGTCACTGATCAATAACCAACATGCTGTGTCACTGATCAATCACCAACATGCCGTGGCATTGACCAATCACCAACATGCTGTGTCACTGATCAATCACCAACATGCTGTGTCAGGAATAAATCACCAACATGCTGTTTCAGGGAACAATCACCAACAGACTGTGTCATTGATCAATCACTAAAATGCTGTGTCACTGATCAATCACCAACATGCTGTGTCACTGAGCACCCTCCAACATGCTGTGTCACTGATCAATCACTAAAATGCCGTGTCACTGATCAATCACCAAAATGCTGTGTCACTGATCAATCACCAACTTCCTGTGTCACTGATCACCCTCCGACATGTGTGTCACTGATCAATCACCAACATGCTGTGTCACTGAGCACCCTCCAACATGCTGTGTATCTGATCAATCACTAAAATGCCATGTCACTGATCAATCACTAAAATGCTGTGTCACTGATCAATCCCCAACTTCCTGTGTCACTGATCACCCTCCAACATGCTGTGTCACTGATCAATCACTAAAATTCTGTGTCACTGATCAATCACCAAAATGCTGTGTCACTGATCAATCACCACCATGCTGTGTCAGGGATCAATAACCAACATGCTGTGTCAGGGATCAATAACCAACATGCTGTGTCACTGATCAATCACCAACAAGCTATGTCACTGATCAATAACCAACTTGCTGTGTCACTGATCAATCACCAAAATGCTGTGTCAGCAATCAATCACCAACATACTGTGTCAGGGATCAATAAACAACATGCTGTGTCAGGGATCAATCACCAACATGCTGTGTCACTGATCAATCACCAACATGCTGTGTCAGGAATCAATCACCAACATGCTGTTTCAGGGATCAATCACCAACATGCTTTGTCACTGATCAATCACTAAAATCCTGTGTCACTTATCAATCACCAACATGCTGTGTCACTGAGCACCCTCCAACATGCTGTGTCACTGATCAATCACTAAAATGCCCTGTCACTGATCAATCACCAACATGCTGTCTCACTGATCAATCACCAACATGCTGTGTCACTGATTAATCACCAACATGCTGTGTCACTGATTCATGAACAACATGCTGTGTCACTGATCAATCACCAACATGCTGTCGCACTGATCAATCAGCAACATGCTGTGTCAGGGATCAATCACCAACAGGCTGTGTCACTGATCAATCACCAACATGCTGTATCGGGGATCAATCACCAACATGCTCTGTCAGGGATCAATTACCAACATGCTGTGTCACTGATCAATCACCAATATGCTGTGTCAGGGATCACTCGCCAACATGCTGTGTAGGGATCAATCACCAACATGCTGTGTCACTCATCAATCACCAACATGCTGTGTCACTGATCAATCACCAACATGCTGTGTTACTGATCAATCACCGACATGCTGTGTCACTCATCAATCATCAACATGCTGTGTCACTGATCAATCACCAACATACTGTGTCACTAATCAATCACCAACACGTTATGTCACTGATCAATCACCAACACGCTGTGTCAGGGATAAATCACCCACATGCTGTGTCACTGATCAATCACCAACATGCTGTGTCACTGATCAATAACCAACATGCTGTGTCACTGATCAATCACCAACATGCCGTGGCATTGACCAATCACCAACATGCTGTGTCACTGAGCACCCTCCAACATGCTGTGTCACTGATCAATCACTAAAATGCCGTGTCACTGATCAATCACCAAAATGCTGTGTCACTGATCAATCACCAACTTCCTGTGTCACTGATCACCCTCCGACATGCTGTGTCACTGATCAATCACCAAAATGCGGTGTCACTGATCAATCACCACCATGCTGTGTCAGGGATCAATCACCAACATACTGTGTCAGGGATCAATCACCAACATGCTGTGTCAGGGGTTAATCACCAACATGCTGTGTCATTGATCACTCACCAACATGCTGTGTCAGGGATCAATCACCAACATGCTGTGTCACTGATCAATCACCAACATGCTGTGTCAGGGTTCAATCACCAACAGACTGTGTCAGCGATCAATAACCAACATGCTGTTTCACTGATCAATCACCAACATGCTGTGTCAGGGATCAATCACCAACTTGCTGTGTCACTGATCAATCACCAACATGCTGTGTCAGGGGTTAATCATCAACATGCTGTGTCATTGATCACTCACCAACATGCTGTGTCAGGGATCAATCACCAACATGCTGTGTCACGGATCAATCACCAACATGCTGTGTCACTAATTAATCACCAACATGCTGTGTCACTGATCAATCACCAACATGCTGTCTCACTGATCAATCACCAACATGCTGTGTCACTGATTAATCACCAACATGCTGTGTCACTGATCAATCACCAACATGCTGTCTCACTGATCAATCACCAACATGCTGTATCACTGATTGATCACCACCATGCTGTGTCACTGATTAATCAACAACATGCTGTCTCACTGATCAATCAGCAACATGCTGTGTCAGGGATCAATCACCAACAGGCTGTATCACTGATCAATCACCAAAATGCTGTATCGGGGATCAATCACCAACATGCTCTATCAGGGATCAATCAACAACTTGCTGTGTCACTGATCAATCACCAACATGCTGTGTCACTGATCAATCACCAACATGCTGTGTCAGGGATCAATCACCAACATGCTGTGTCATTGATCACTCACCAACATGCTGTGTCAGGGATCAATCACCAACATGCTGTGTCACTGATCAATCACCAACATGCTGTGTCACTGATTAATCACCACATGCTGTGTCACTGATTAATCAACAACATGCTGTGTCACTGATCAATCACCAACATGCTGTCTCACTGATCAATCACCAACATGCTGTGTCACTGATTAATCACCAACATGCTGTGTCAGGGCTCAATCACCAACATGCTGTTTCACTGATCAATCACCAACACGCTGTGTCAGGGATCAATCACCCACATGCTGTGTCACTGATCAATCACCAACATGCTGTGTCACAGATCAATAACCAACATGCAACGTCACTGATCAATCACCAACGTGCCGTGGCATTGACCAATCACCAACATGCTGTGTCACTGATCAATCACCAACATGCTGTGTCAGGAATCAATCACCAACATGCTGTTTCAGGGAACAATCACCAACAGACTGTGTCACTGATCAATCACTAAAATGCTGTGTCACTGATCAATCACCAACATGCTGTGTCACTGAGCACCCTCCAACATGCTGTGTCACTGATCAATCACTAAAATGCCGTGTCACTGATCAATCACCAAAATGCTGTGTCACTGATCAATCACCAACTTCCTGTGTCACTGATCACCCTCCAACATGCTGTGTCACTGATCAATCACCAAAATGCTGTGTCACTGATCAATCACCACCATGCTGTGTCAGGGATCAATCACCAACATACTGCGTCACTGATCAATCACCAACAAGCTTTTTCACTGATCAATAACCAACATGCTGTTTCACTGAACAATAACCAACTTGCTGTGTCACTGATCAATCACCAAAATGCTGTGTCACTGATCAATCACCACCATGCTGTGTCAGCGATCAATCACCAACATACTGTGTCAGGGATCAATAAACAACATGCTGTGTCAGGGATCAATCACCAACATGCTGTGTCACTGATCAATCACCAACATGCTGTGCCAGGGATTAATCACCAACATGCTGTGTCAGGGATCAATCACCAATATGCTGTGTCACTGATCAATCACCAACATGCTGTGTCAGTGTTCAATCACCAACATGCTGTGTCACTGATCAATCACCAACATGCTGTGTCACTGATCAATCACCAACATGCTGTGTCACTGATCAATCACCAATATGCTGTGTCAGGGATCACTCGCCAACATGCTGTGTCAGGGATCAATCACCAACATGCTGTGTCACTCATCAATCACCAACATGCTGTGTCACTGATCAATCACCAACATGCTGTGTTACTGATCAATCACCGACATGCTGTGTCACTCATCAATCATCAACATGCTGTGTCACTGATCAATCACCAACATACTGTGTCACTAATCAATCACCAACACGTTATGTCACTGATCAATCACCAACACGCTGTGTCAGGGATCAATCACCCACATGCTGTGTCACTGATCAATCACCAACATGCTGTGTCACTGATCAATAACCAACATGCTGTGTCACTGATCAATCACCAACATGCCGTGGCATTGACCAATCACCAACATGCTGTGTCACTGATCAATCACCAACATGCTGTGTCAGGAATAAATCACCAACATGCTGTTTCAGGGAACAATCACCAACAGACTGTGTCATTGATCAATCACTAAAATGCTGTGTCACTGATCAATCACCAACATGCTGTGTCACTGAGCACCCTCCAACATGCTGTGTCACTGATCAATCACTAAAATGCCGTGTCACTGATCAATCACCAAAATGCTGTGTCACTGATCAATCACCAACTTCCTGTGTCACTGATCACCCTCCGACATGCTGTGTCACTGATCAATCACCAACATGCTGTGTCACTGAGCACCCTCCAACATGCTGTGTATCTGATCAATCACTAAAATGCCATGTCACTGATCAATCACTAAAATGCTGTGTCACTGATCAATCCCCAACTTCCTGTGTCACTGATCACCCTCCAACATGCTGTGTCACTGATCAATCACTAAAATTCTGTGTCACAGATCAATCACCAAAATGCTGTGTCACTGATCAATCACCACCATGCTGTGTCAGGGATCAATAACCAACATGCTGTGTCAGGGATCAATAACCAACATGCTGTGTCACTGATCAATCACCAACAAGCTATGTCACTGATCAATAACCAACTTGCTGTGTCACTGATCAATCACCAAAATGCTGTGTCAGCAATCAATCACCAACATACTGTGTCAGGGATCAATAAACAACATGCTGTGTCAGGGATCAATCACCAACATGCTGTGTCACTGATCAATCACCAACATGCTGTGTCAGGAATCAATCACCAACATGCTGTTTCAGGGATCAATCACCAACATGCTTTGTCACTGATCAATCACTAAAATGCTGTGTCACTTATCAATCACCAACATGCTGTGTCACTGAGCACCCTCCAACATGCTGTGTCACTGATCAATCACTAAAATGCCCTGTCACTGATCAATCACCAACATGCTGTCTCACTGATCAATCACCAACATGCTGTGTCACTGATTAATCACCAACATGCTGTGTCACTGATTCATGAACAACATGCTGTGTCACTGATCAATCACCAACATGCTGTCGCACTGATCAATCAGCAACATGCTGTGTCAGGGATCAATCACCAACAGGCTGTGTCACTGATCAATCACCAACATGCTGTGTCACTGATCAATCACCAACATGCTGTATCGGGGATCAATCACCAACATGCTCTGTCAGGGATCAATTACCAACATGCTGTGTCACTGATCAATCACCAACATGCCGTGGCATTGACCAATCACCAACTTGCTGTGTCATTGATCAACCACCAACATGCTGTGTCACTGATCAATCACCAAAATGCTGTGTCACTGATCAATCACCAAAATACTGTGTCACTGATCAATCACCAACTTCCTGTGTCACTGATCACCCTCCAACATGCTGTGTCACTGATCAATCACTAAAATTCTGTGTCACTGATCAATCACCAAAATGCTGTGTCACTGATCAATCACCACCATGCTGTGTCAGGGATCAATAACCAACATGCTGTGTCAGGGATCAATAACCAACATGCTGTGTCACTGATCAATCACCAACAAGCTATGTCACTGATCAATAACCAACTTGCTGTGTCACTGATCAATCACCAAAATGCTGTGTCAGCAATCAATCACCAACATACTGTGTCAGGGATCAATAAACAACATGCTGTGTCAGGGATCAATCACCAACATGCTGTGTCACTGATCAATCACCAACATGCTGTGTCAGGAATCAATCACCAACATGCTGTTTCAGGGATCAATCACCAACATGCTGTGTCACTGATCAATCACTAAAATGCTGTGTCACTTATCAATCACCAACATGCTGTGTCACTGAGCACCCTCCAACATGCTGTTTCAGGGATCAATCACCAACATGCTGTGTCACTGATCAATCACTAAAATGCTGTGTCACTGATCAATCACCAACATGCTGTGTCACTGATTAATCACCAACATGCTGTGTCACTGATTTATCACCAACATGCTGTGTCACTGATTTATCACCAACATGCTGTGTCACTGATTAATGAACAACATGCTGTGTCACTGATCAATCACCAACATGCTGTCGCACTGATCAATCACCAACATGCTGTGTCACTGATCAATCACCAACATGCTGTATCGGGGATCAATCACCAACATGCTCTGTCAGGGATCAATTACCAACATGCTGTGTCACTGATCAATCACCAACATGCCGTGGCATTGACCAATCACCAACTTGCTGTGTCATTGATCAACCACCAACATGCTGTGTCACTGATCAATCACCAAAATGCTGTGTCACTGATCAATCACCAAAATACTGTGTCACTGATCAATCAACAACATGCTGTGTCACTGATCAATCACCAACATGCTGTGTCACTGATCAATCACCAATATGCTGTGTCACGGATCAATCACCAAAATGCTGTCTCACTGATCAATCACCAACATGCTGTGTCATGAATCAATCACCAATATGCTGTGTCAGGAATCAATCACCAACATGCTGTGTCACTGATCAATCACCAACATGCTGTGTCAGGGATCAATCACCAACTTGCTGTGTCACTGATCAATCACCAATATGCTGTGTCAGGGGTCAATCACCAACATGCTGTGTCACTGATCAATCACCAACATGCTGTGTCACTGATCAATCACCAACATGCAGTGTCACTGATCAATCACCAATATGCTGTGTCAGGGATCAATCACCAATATGCTGTGTCAGGGATCAATCACCAACATGCTGTTTCACTGATCAATCACCAACATGCTGCGTCACTGACCAATCACCAACATGCAGTGTCACTGATCAATCACCAACATGCTGTGTCAGGGATCAATCACCAACTTGATGTGTCACTGATCAATCACTAACATGTTGTGTCACTGATCAATCACCAACATGCTGTGTCAGGGATCAATCATCAAATTGCTGTGTCACTGATCAATAACCAACATGCTGTGTCAGGGATCAATCACCAACATGCTGTGTCACTGATCAATCACCAACATGCTGTGTCAGGGATCAATCATCAACATGCTGTTTCACTGATCAATCACCAAAATGCTGTGTCACTGATCAATCACCAAAATGCTGTGTCACTGATCAATCACCAACATGCTATGTCACTGATCAATCACCAACATGCTGTGTCAGGGATCAATCACCAACTTGCTGTGTCACTGATCAATCACCAATATGCTGTGTCAGGGGTCAATCACCAACATGCTGTGTCACTGATCAATCACCAACATGCTGTGTCACTGATCAATCACCAACATGCAGTGTCACTGATCAATCACCAATATGCTGTGTCAGGGATCAATCACCAATATGCTGTGTCAGGGATCAATCACCAACATGCTGTTTCACTGATCAATCACCAACATGCTGCGTCACTGACCAATCACCAACATGCAGTGTCACTGATCAATCACCAACATGCTGTGTCAGGGATCAATCACCAACTTGATGTGTCACTGATCAATCACTAACATGTTGTGTCACTGATCAATCACCAACATGCTGTGTCAGGGATCAATCATCAACTTGCTGTGTCACTGATCAATAACCAACATGCTGTGTCAGGGATCAATCACCAACATGCTGTGTCACTGATCAATCACCAACATGCTGTGTCAGGGATCAATCACCAACATGCTGTTTCACTGATCAATCACCAAAATGCTGTGTCACTGATCAATCACCAAAATGCTGTGTCACTGATCAATCACCAACATGCTATGTCACTGATCAATCACCAACATGCAGTGTCACTGATCAATCACCAATATGCTGTGTCAGGGATTAATCACCAACATGCTGTGTCAGGGATCAATCACCAATATGCTGTGTCACTGATCAATCAACAACATGCTGTGTCACTGATCAATCACCAACATGCTGTGTCACTGATCAATCACCAACATGCTGTGTCAGGGATCAATCACCAACATGCTGTGTAACTGATCAATCACCAAAATGCTGTGTCACTGATCAATCACCAATATGCTGTGTCACGGATCAATCACCAACATGCTGTGTCACTGATCAATCACCAACATGCTGTGTCACTGATCAATCACCAACATGCTGTGTCAGGGATCAATCACCAACACACTGTGTCACTGATCTATCACCAAAATGCTGTCTCACTTATCAATCACCAACATGCTGTGTCATGAATCAATCACCAACATGCTGTGTCAGGGATCAATCACCAACATACTGTGTTACTGAACAATCACCAACATGCTGCGTCACTGATCAATCACCAACTTGCTGTGTCACTGATCAACCACCAACATGCTGTGTCACTGATCAATTACCAAAATGCGGTGTCACTGATCAATCACCAAAATACTGTGTCACTGATCAATCACCAACATGCTGTGTCAGGGATCAATCACCAACATGCTGTGTCACTGATCAATCACCAACATGCTGTGTCACTGATCAATCACCAATATGCTGTGTCACGGATCAATCACCAAAATGCTGTCTCACTGATCAATCACCAACATGCTGTGTCATGAATCAATCACCAATATGCTGTGTCAGGAATCAATCACCAACATGCTGTGTCACTGATCAATCACCAACATGCTGTGTCAGGGATCAATCACCAAATTTCTGTGTCACTGATCAATCACCAACATGTTGTGTCAGGGGTCAATCACCAACATGCTGTGTCAGGGATCAATCACCAACTTGATGTGTCACTGATCAATCACCAACATGCTGTGTCACTGATCAATCACCAACATGCTGTGTCAGGGGTCAATCACCAACATGCTGTGTCAGGGATCAATCACCAAAATGCTGTCTCACTGATCAATCACCAACATGCTGTGTCATGAATCAATCACCAATATGCTGTGTCAGGAATCAATCACCAACATGCTGTGTCACTGATCAATCACCAACATGCTGCGTCAGGGATCAATCACCAAAATGCTGTCTCACTGATCAATCACCAACATGCTGTGTCATGAATCAATCACCAATATGCTGTGTCAGGAATCAATCACCAACATGCTGTGTCACTGATCAATCACCAACATGCTGTGTCAGGGATCAATCACCAAATTGCTGTGTCACTGATCAATCACCAACATGCTGTGTCAGGGGTCAATCACCAACATGCTGTGTCAGGGATCAATCACCAACTTGATGTGTCACTGATCAATCACCAACATGCTGTGTCACTGATCAATCACCAACATGCTGTGTCAGGGATCAATCACCAACATACTGTGTCAGGGATCAATAACCAACATGCTGTGTCAGGGATCAATAACCAACATGCTGTGTCACTGATCAATCACCAACAAGCTATGTCACTGATCAATAACCAACATGCTGTTTCACTAATCAATAACCAACTTGCTGTGTCACTGATCAATCACCAAAATGCTGTGTCACTGATCAATCACCACCATGCTGTGTCAGGGATCAATCACCAACATACTGTGTCACTGATCAATCACCAACATGCTGTGTCATTGATCACTCACCAACATGCTGTGTCAGGGATCAATCACCAATGTAGGGGAGGACGAAAACCCCCTCATTTTACCCAGAAGGAAAAGGGCTGTGGGATCAGTCTGTGCTGTGAATTGAAACCGATGGAAGGAAAACTTTGGGACACAAATGGAGACCCCCCCCATGTTTGGACTCATAGGAAAGGGAATTTAATTTGGAACTATCTACCAGAAAGTTTGAAATCCTAAAGTGCACATGGAAGAAACTATGAACTTTAATCGAATTTGGGATTTTTTTAAAGGTCTGCAAGAAAAGGGGTGGAGTCAATATCAAAAGGGCCAGTTTGGACATTGGAACTAATCAAATTGTCTGGGAACTGTATACCCTCGAAACTTGCCCCTTGAAAACATTAGCATTTAAACAATGCCACATACATATTCCAACACCTTTTTCATCAGGCATAGAAATATCTGGCTCAGGCCAGACTAGCACAATGGCTACAGGAGGCCAATGCAATCAACACCCACTCAAACCTTGAGTAGGTTAAGATCAGTGGGGAAAAAAACCTAAAAACCTCAAACTGTTGCATTTTTCAAAATCAAAAGTCCACCAATGAGAAGAATCGACTTCAGCAGGAGAGGCGGACTGAATAATCTGGCTATAAAAAAAGGGGTTTCTGACGTAGTGAAATAGAGGAGTGATGATTTTCCCTGCCCTGGTGATTCAACAACCACAACCACAGGCCTCTCGACACGGAAGGAAAACCAGTGTCCGAAGACACTGAAGATAGAAGAAACAAACCACCAAACTGCAGAAGGCACAGTAGTGAGTATAACCTCTGGTCCCCAGAACTCCCAACTCAGTTAGGCCAGGAAAGGTGGGAGGTTGGGCATTGTACTGCTAAAACTGGTGTAAAGATTTTCGTTGTGTCCGTTTAGTGGGATTTAGGGGGATTGTTTTGTTGGTGTATTGCTGTTTGTTGAGATGCACCTTGCCAAATAAATTGGAAGCCTAAAGTTCCTCTTGGAATCACCTTGTCTCAGTTCTATTGTATTACATCTCCTGATCGTGAGTCTTATGTCAGAACCGTGTAAGGGAAGCTAGGAGCGCCTCGAAAACGCTCAACTGTGTGTCACAGGCTAGGGAAGAAGGGGTTAGGAGTGTTTGACACTCACAGGTGCCTCACAGGCTAGGCATAAGCTGTGGGGACGCACGAGTCTCAAAACCCCCTTCATAAGCTGTGGACACAGTCTCTCCAGGGGTGCTCTTGCAGCACTCAGGGTACCTCACAGGCCAGGCATAAGCTGTGAGGGCAGAAACCCAGAGAGAGACACCCAAGGCACAACAACAACCCTGTGAAAACCCCCTTACAGAACATGGCGACCACGAAGGGACATAAGCAAACAGGAGATGTTAATATAACAGATGAGGTGATAAGAGAGGAAACTAAAATGGAGGAGAGAATTTCCTCATACATTTTTGGCAAGGTGAACCTCACCAAACCTTGGGTACAAGCCCTCACACGGGCAGAGCGCCCAGTGGATGCTGCTGCTCAGTGGACAGCAGGGAAGGACCACAACCACAAGGTGGAAAAGGCCATCTGGCTTATCTGCCTCACCCGTCAAGTCCGAAAGCTCGACCAGCGGGTGAAGGACTTGGAACAGAGTCTTCAGAAATCAGAGGAGCTCTCTGCTATCCGGGCTGCGGTTGGGGACAACCTGCTGGCCGAATTAGCTGGGGAGCAGCAAAGGAACCGGCAGTTGGAGGAGACCTTCCGAAATAGCCGGGACTATCTTCAGTGTCAGGTCACTGAGGCCAAGGGTGGTGAGGGGTCCCTCCGGGAACAGAACTCTCGGTACACCCAGAAAATATGGGAACTGGAGAATAAATTAAAAGACGTACAGGCAGCCTATAAAGTGGCCAGTAGCAGTGAGTTCGCAGATCACGGTCCCTGCCAGGAGAGGATTAAAACTCTCACCCACGCTTTATCCCAGGCAAAGGGGATGGTCGCCCCGATAGGACCTGGAGGGTCCACAGGGGACAAAGGAGAGTATTGGGGGGTAGAGGAGAATCCAAAGGCAAGAGACGCCCGACCACCTCCTGAGGCACCGGTGGTTTGTCCGGTGGGGTACCAGGAGGGGCAGGGCACGCAGGTAGTAGCATTCCCAGGGCTGGGGGCAGGACCAATGTGTCCCGCTCGGCAGCAGGGATGTGAGGCTCCAGCCGAGGGTCAGTTAAGGGCTGGATCAGGAGACCAGGCACTGTCTGCTGCACCGGGTATGGTGGGACAGCCGGAGGTAGAGGGACCAGCGCAGAAAGATCCTGAACCAGGGCGGATGTGCCCGGTCAGGCAGCGCAAGTACGGTCCTCCATAGGGAGGTGGCCAAGGTCGGGGAGCGCTGGAGAGCGACTTTATTATTCCCCATGGAGTTCAATCACTCAGGGCCATGGTGGCCCATTTGGCCAAACTCACTCGCAGCGGGGACCCGTCTATCCACTTCATGGAGGTGATGCAGGCAGGGGAAATTAATGGGTGTGACGAGGAAGAAACAGCCAAGCTGCTGCTCTTCTCTCTGGACAGCAAATTGTACCAGGCCCTACCGGCAGAATGCCGGAGAGGACAGCGTACATTTACTGAGGTCCAGAGGGCCGTCCTTGAGGCTATGGGCTTCGATGACGGCAGTCCTTTCGAACGGGTCGAAAGAACAAGGCAGCTCACAGGGGAAACCCCGCAGGCGTTTGCGGACAGGCTGTGGGTGGTATACCACGCAGTCTGTGGGGAGCTCCTCGACCGGGCGAATCTTTCCGCGGTACAGACTGGCCGCTGGCTGAGGATGCTGGTGGCAAACTGCTTGCCCCGGCTCAAGGCCAGGGCAGAACTGTGGTTCGATTCCCGGGACCCCAACCTCACCGAGGAAGCAGTGGTCAGGCAACTGGCACTGGTCCAACGGAATGGAGGAGGGGAGGAGGAGAAAACCTCCAAAGTTCGGGTAAATGAAGTAAAGCCCAACTCGATTCCCAAAAGGGAATGGCACCAGGAGGGTGGCCGCTCGATTGATAAGGAGGGTGTGTGCTACGGGTGCGGGAAAGCTGGGCATTTTAAAAGGGATTGCAGGAGCCCAGTAAAGAGATATGGGGGGAGAAGTCCTTCAGGAGCCGCCCAGAGTGAGGGAAGTGGAGTGAGCTCCTCAATATCCCTTGACCAGATAGTAGCTGCAGTGAGGACAGCGCTAGAGGGGACTGGGAAGGTAGCCACGGCAACAGGCAGGGAAGCACCAGCAACCCTGTCAGTACAGAGACCGTGACTAGCCCAGACCCAGCCTGCATACCTGTGCCCACTAGAATATGACCCCTGGGGACGACCCTGGGTCAAGATGGAGGTTGAGGGTGTATTGGGTGCCTACCTTTTGGACACTGGTGCTTCCAGCACGATAGTCCATTCGGAGGACCCCGCAACCTCACCTCTATCAAACGGGGTGCCGTATCAACTAGTTGGGTTCACAGGTAATGAGAAGGCTGGGTTTTTCTCAGTCCCACTTGCAGTTCGTTTAGGAGCACTCCAAACACAATGGAAGTGCGTCCTGATGAACTGGGAGCAGGTGGGAAAAGGGATCTTGGGGGCTGATTTTATCATCGCTCGCCAGATCCTAGTAGACTTGAGGAATCACTGTCTATGGGGCACAGTGGGCACGGGAGCAGAGGGAGAAGTCATGGTTATTGATAAGAAACAGGGAAAAGGGACTCTGTGTACAATGAAGCCAAAAGGGGGTTACGACCTGGAGGTTCTGGTCAGTAACACCCCGGCCGAGTACCGGGACTATGTGCAATCAAATCTTGCAGCATTTGCCACCCATAAACACGACTGTGGGAGAGTCACAGGAGTGGAGGTTCGAATAGATGGGGATCCCATGTCGCGTCCGAAAAAGCAGTATGGCTTTCCCCGAGAGGCAGAAGCAGACTTGGAGACAGCTTTAAGCTCGCTTGTCGAGCAGGGTGTTTTGAGACCCATAGCCACCCATGTCAACTCCCCGCTTTGGCCGGTTAGGAAACCAGATAATTCTTGGAGGGCTACGGTGGATTATAGGGTGCTCAATAAAAACATCCCAGCTTGTGCCCCCACAGTAGCGGCGGTTGCGGATCTGATAGGGGAAATCCCTGCATCCGCAACCACGTTCACAGTGTTGGACATATCCAACGGGTTCTGGTCTATCCCTGTACGGAGGGAAGACCAGTACAAGTTTGCCTTCACCTTCCGGGAACAGCAGTATACATGGAGCTGCCTCCCACAGGGCTTTCATAATAGTCCCAGCATCTTTCACCAATGCATGGCGAACTGCTTAAAAGGCTTCAGCCAGCCACACCAGCTGGTCCAGTATGTGGACGACCTGTTGTTGTTCACAGACAGCAGTGAGGAACACGGTCCACTGCTGGCCGAACTGCTGGTATTACTGAAGGAAGGTGGTTTTAAAGTTAACCCCAAGAAAGCCCAGATAGGTCTAGGAGAGGTAAAATTCCTGGGCCTGACGATAAGGGCAGGAGAAAGGGCCATTGATGAGGCTAGAAGAAAGGCAGTGCAGGAACTCCCTGTCCCTAGGGATGTGTCGGGGGTAAGGTCTTTCCTGGGAATCACTGGCTACTGTAGGGACTTCATCGAGGACTATGCAGCCACTGCCGCCCCTCTGCTCAGACTCCTACATAAGGGGGTCGAGTGGGAATGGGACGAGGGCTGTGAGGCAGCATTTGTCCGTCTTAAGAGAGACCTGCAGGTAGCACCAGCCCTAGGGGCAATTGATGGGGGTGAGGAATTCTTCCTGGAGGTGGCAGCCAGTGGTGACAGCTTAAGTGCAGTGTTGCTCCAGGGGCGAAACGGTCAGCTGAGACCAGTGGTGTACTCCTCCAGGGTCCTCACGGAGGTAGAAAAGGGATACTCCAATTGTGAGAGGCACTTGCTTGCCACCCACTGGGCAGTAAAGAGAGCTCAGATCTTTACCGGAATATCCCCCATTACACTCCTCACCCATCATACCCCGACGCAGATGCTGTTGGACGGGAGGATTAAGGACGGGACAGTGAGCAGTGCTAGAATCACTCGCTGGACCCTCCTCCTCTCCCAAATGACTTTAAAGGTCAAGGGCCTCAGCGAGCCCAGGCTCGCAGCAAATTTAATCTATCCAGGGCAGCCGCATAGATGCTCTGTGGAGGGGATATGGGACATTAACTTTGGATTTCGGGCAGGGATACACCCCACAGGCCGCGAGATCTATGTTGATGGCTCCAGTTCAGTGTCCGCGGGTACAAGACTCACGGGCTGCGGAGTTTGGGATCCCAAGGCAGGAATTGCCTTGGCTCTTAAACTCCCATGCACCCTGAGCGCCCAGCAGGCGGAACTCTTGGCGGTGATGTATGTGGTCACACACCCCGAGGAATTCCCTACCCCATACACGATTTGCTCGGACAGCATGTTCACTTGCAATTCATGTACAGAGTATCTGGCGATTTGGTCACGCCGGGGGTACACCTCTGCGGATGGGAAGCCCCTTGTGACCAAACCCCTGCTAGAAAAGATCGTGGCTGCAGTGGGAGAAACCGGGGATGTATATATCCATAAGGTAAAGGCCCACTCCAAAACTGAGCCACGGGGGGAAGGTAACCAGCAGGCAGACCTGCTGGCAAGGGAAGGTGCTCGCACAGGTCGCCCATGGGACCCATACGAGGCAGGCAGGATAGCAGCAGCAAGAAGCAAGCCAGGGACACAAGGGAGCGTAGGGGCGGCTGTGGCCCTGGACCTTAAAGTAGTCCAGATGCAGGATCCGATCCTGAAGGCTGCCTTGGCTGCTATCAAAAGGGGGGAAAAGGCAGAGGGCCCATACAGTGCTGTAGATATTGCTGTGCGGGAAGGCATGTTGTTTAAAGGGGACATACCTCTGGGACGGTGGTGGTGGCTCAGAAAGCTCAAGAGGGAAATGAGAGACCGACACTCGGACTGGGAACGTCTGGATAATGATACCTACCGAACCATCATGGGGTCATCCGGCGGGGTAACGGTGTGCTGGGAGAAATGGTGGGCGTACGACCAAGGAATTAATTTGTGTATGTGGGGATCCACTCGCGTGTGTTCAGAGGGGGTCTCCATTGCTTTTTATAGGTGGTGGCAGGATGTCAGGGATGGGGTGGTATGGGATCGCAGCGGGGAGGCGTGTGTGACCCCCAATCCCCGGGTACCAGTAAATGCCACCGAACTTGTAGTTCGGGAAAGGAAGCCCCCACCCACGGCCAAGCCCACCGTCCCACACGAGTGCCCGACAACAACCAGGGGGCCGGGGAATGGTTTAGTGTTGGTCCCTACCGAGAAACTATTTTATCAGGGGGTACACTGCACGGTGACATCAGTGGTGCTAAATCTGACAGAAGTCCACCTACCTACGTGGTGTCCCCGGGAAACCGAGCTGTTATACCAGGCTCTGCTGCGGGAGATGTTCCGGAAGTTCTACGAACTGGCCTTCGGGGATGTCAAAGTGACAGACTTGTATAAACAGTGGGATAGGGCCGAACCGGGCAGGCAGAAGCGTGGCACTTTAAATGACATTCTTACGGGGTTTAACACCGGGGCGTCCGCCATAAACAGTTTGGATAACATGCAGCTGGCCCTCCAGATAAATGGGTTAAAGAATCAGCTGCGCAAAGTCCTGGGGGATGAGAATACCGTAGTGGGATCCGCGCTCCACGAAGAGGTGGCAATGACAGTTCACTTAAAGGAGATTATCTCTCAATTGGAGGCACAGGCCAGGGCTGTAAACGCCTTGATTCGGGAGGATAGAAACGCCTCCGATCAAGCCGCCCAAAATGAGGTGTGCATGCTCTATGGGGCCTGGTTACTGGGAGAGGGACGGAGTAACCTCGAGGATCTGAGACAGGGACAGGTCCCCTCCTGGATCAGCAACCAGCACTTAGCAGCACTGCACCCTTACGATAACGTTTTGAGTCCTTGCCAACTTCGTGTAGCATCGGAAGCCTACCCGGTACCGGTGGACTGTGGAAAGTCAAATCATACCATCATGGGTGTGGTGGTCAGGATGCCCGTGATGGGGGCGTCCCCACGACCAGCGCCCTTGTACCGAGTGGAGAATGTGGGAGTCATTCATGGAGGGGTGCATATTCGATTCCAAGAGGTCCCACCTTATGTCACAATGTGGGAGCACACTGTGACAGGTACAGACCTCTCGGGTTGTCGGAGCAGGGGAGCACAGGTAATCCTGTGCCCCCAGCACTTGAACGCTTTTGCAAGGCCACAATGCGGGTTCAGCACTGCTGGGGCAGAGCCTATCAATTGCACAATGGAGGTAATGGCCCCTAACCACATGCCTCCACAGGTAGCATATGTAGGCGGTGGGACATATTGTGTCACCACAAGTGCCCAACGGTATGAACACGGACCGGGAAGGTGGTGTCCAATTCCGTACAGCAGCTTTTGCTTTAAACCCAGGGCAGAGGTTCAAGTGGCACACACCAGAATCACACCCATCCCTGAACCTTCCACAATTCACCTCACGGTACAAAACAACCTCAGCCATCTACAACAATATGTCGCCCAGTTTGGCTATCCCATTGCCCCACTACCTGAGAAACTTACAGCCCTCCTCCAGGCAGTGGATTTGTCTCAAAAACATTTTTACAGCATGGAGCAGAAAACTGAAATTCTAGCAGGGGAGATTGCCCAGATTAAACCCCCAGCATGGTGGGATTTGGGAATACGGGCAGACATACCTGCATGGATCCGGGTGGGATCGCATGCCTTAGTAATCGGCCAACTCATGATTGTAGCTTATCGGCTAGTTACAAGCTGTAAGCTCAGGAGAAAAAGAAAAAGAATGCAGTTCCTCAGGCTACTACACAGCCAGGAGAGCCGTTGCTAAACACTCAAGGTGTGTAAACAAAGCTTGACCGCGACACTTAGGCGGTTTTGTTATTTCCAGGGATGACTGCGTTTTCATACATGGCCCCTGGGGAGTTTGCAGGGCAGGTTTCTTTGTTTTACGTTTGAGACCGAAATGAGACTCAATGTACAATTACTGCTGTAACCTTAAGTACATATATGTATATTGCTGTCGTATATTGTAACCTGTTGGATTTCTGTGTTTAGTACCACGTTAAAAGGAATTACGATATATATTGACGGGATCAGTTTAGAGTTAAACTGGGGAAAGTTGGGCAATTTGGGAGACCTAGGGTTTTCTCACCACCCTGAACTTTGACACACTCGAGTGGTGTCTGACTGTGTCAGATGGGGGATTATGTAGGGGAGGACGAAAACCCCCTCATTTTACCCAGAAGAAAAAGGGCTGTGGGATCAGTCTGTGCTGTGAATTGAAACCGATGGAAGGAAAACTTTGGGACACAAATGGAGACCCCCCCCATGTTTGGACTCATAGGAAAGGGAATTTAATTTGGAACTATCTACCAGAAAGTTTGAAATCCTAAAGTGCACATGGAAGAAACTATGAACTTTAATCGAATTTGGGATTTTTTTAAAGGTCTGCAAGAAAAGGGGTGGAGTCAATATCAAAAGGGCCAGTTTGGACATTGGAACTAATCAAATTGTCTGGGAACTGTATACCCTCGAAACTTGCCCCTTGAAAACATTAGCATTTAAACAATGCCACATACATATTCCAACACCTTTTTCATCAGGCATAGAAATATCTGGCTCAGGCCAGACTAGCACAATGGCTACAGGAGGCCAATGCAATCAACACCCACTCAAACCTTGAGTAGGTTAAGATCAGTGGGGAAAAAAACCTAAAAACCTCAAACTGTTGCATTTTTCAAAATCAAAAGTCCACCAATGAGAAGAATCGACTTCAGCAGGAGAGGCGGACTGGATAATCTGGCTATAAAAAAAGGGGTTTCTGACGTAGTGAAATAGAGGAGTGATGATTTTCCCTGCCCTGGTGATTCAACAACCACAACCACAGGCCTCTCGACACGGAAGGAAAACCAGTGTCCGAAGACACTGAAGATAGAAGAAACAAACCACCAAACTGCAGAAGGCACAGTAGTGAGTATAACCTCTGGTCCCCAGAACTCCCAACTCAGTTAGGCCAGGAAAGGTGGGAGGTTGGGCATTGTACTGCTAAAACTGGTGTAAAGATTTTCGTTGTGTCCGTTTAGTGGGATTTAGGGGGATTGTTTTGTTGGTGTATTGCTGTTTGTTGAGATGCACCTTGCCAAATAAATTGGAAGCCTAAAGTTCCTCTTGGAATCACCTTGTCTCAGTTCTATTGTATTACATCTCCTGATCGTGAGTCTTATGTCAGAACCGTGTAAGGGAAGCTAGGAGCGCCTCGAAAACGCTCAACTGTGTGTCACAGGCTAGGGAAGAAGGGGTTAGGAGTGTTTGACACTCACAGGTGCCTCACAGGCTAGGCATAAGCTGTGGGGACGCACGAGTCTCAAAACCCCCTTCATAAGCTGTGGACACAGTCTCTCCAGGGGTGCTCTTGCAGCACTCAGGGTACCTCACAGGCCAGGCATAAGCTGTGAGGGCAGAAACCCAGAGAGAGACACCCAAGGCACAACAACAACCCTGTGAAAACCCCCTTACACCAACATGCTTTGTCACTGATCAATCACCAACATGCTGTGTCATTGATTAATCACCAACATGCTGTGTCACTGATTAATCAACAACATGCTGTGTCACTGATCAATCACCAACATGCTGTCTCACTGATCAATCACCAACATGCTGTGTTACTGATTAATCACCAACATGCTGTGTCACTGATTAATCAACAACATGCTGTGTCACTGATCAATCACCAACATGCTGTCTCACTGATCAATCAGCAACATGCTGTGTCAGGGATCAATCACCAAACGACTGTGTCACTGATCAATCACCAAAATGCTGTATCGGGGATCAATCACCAACATGCTCTGTCAGGGATCAATCAACAACTTGCTGTGTCACTGATCAATCACCAACATGCTGTGTCACTGATCAATCACCAACATGCTGTGTCAGGGATCAATCACCAACATGCCGTGGCATTGACCAATCACCAACATGCTGTGTCACTGATCAATCACCAACATGCTGTGTCAGGAATCAATCACCAACATGCTGTTTCAGGGATCAATCACCAACATATTGTGTCACTGATCAATCACTAAAATGCTGTGTCACTGATCAATCACCAATATGCTGTGTCAGGGATTAATCACCAACATGCTGTGTCAGGGATCAATCACCAATATGCTGTGTCAGGGATCAATCACCAACATGCTGTTTCACTGATCAATCACCAAAATGCTGTGTCACTGATCAATCACCAAAATGCTGTGTCACTGATCAATCACCAACATGCTATGTCACTGATCAATCACCAACATGCAGTGTCACTGATCAATCACCAATATGCTGTGTCAGGGATTAATCACCAACATGCTGTGTCAGGGATCAATCACCAATATGCTGTGTCACTGATCAATCAACAACATGCTGTGTCACTGATCAATCACCAACATGCTGTGTCACTGATCAATCACCAACATGCTGTGTCAGGGATCAATCACCAACATGCTGTGTAACTGATCAATCACCAACATGCTGTGTCACTGATCAATCACCAATATGCTGTGTCACGGATCAATCACCAACATGCTGTGTCACTGATCAATCACCAACATGCTGTGTCACTGATCAATCACCAACATGTTGTGTCAGGGATCAATCACCAACATGCTGTGTCATGAATCAATCACCAACATGCTGTGTCAGGGATCAATCACCAACATACTGTGTTACTGAACAATCACCAACATGCTGCGTCACTGATCAATCACCAACTTGCTGTGTCACTGATCAACCACCAACATGCTGTGTCACTGATCAATCACCAAAATGCGGTGTCACTGATCAATCACCAAAATACTGTGTCACTGATCAATCACCAACATGCTGTGTCAGGGATCAATCACCAACATGCTGTGTCACTGATCAATCACCAACATGCTGTGTCACTGATCAATCACCAATATGCTGTGTCACGGATCAATCACCAAAATGCTGTCTCACTGATCAATCACCAACATGCTGTGTCATGAATCAATCACCAATATGCTGTGTCAGGAATCAATCACCAACATGCTGTGTCACTGATCAATCACCAACATGCTGTGTCAGGGATCAATCACCAAATTCCTGTGTCACTGATCAATCACCAACATGCTGTGTCAGGGGTCAATCACCAACATGCTGTGTCAGGGATCAATCACCAACTTGATGTGTCACTGATCAATCACCAACATGCTGTGTCACTGATCAATCACCAACATGCTGTGTCAGGGGTCAATCACCAACATGCTGTGTCAGGGATCAATCACCAAAATGCTGTCTCACTGATCAATCACCAACATGCTGTGTCATGAATCAATCACCAATATGCTGTGTCAGGAATCAATCACCAACATGCTGTGTCACTGATCAATCACCAACATGCTGTGTCAGGGATCAATCACCAAATTGCTGTGTCACTGATCAATCACCAACATGCTGTGTCAGGGGTCAATCACCAACATGCTGTGTCAGGGATCAATCACCAACTTGATGTGTCACTGATCAATCACCAACATGCTGTGTCACTGATCAATCACCAACATGCTGTGTCAGGGATCAATCACCAACATACTGTGTCAGGGATCAATAACCAACATGCTGTGTCAGGGATCAATAACCAACATGCTGTGTCACTGATCAATCACCAACAAGCTATGTCACTGATCAATAACCAACATGCTGTTTCACTAATCAATAACCAACTTGCTGTGTCACTGATCAATCACCAAAATGCTGTGTCACTGATCAATCACCACCATGCTGTGTCAGGGATCAATCACCAACATACTGTGTCACTGATCAATCACCAACATGCTGTGTCATTGATCACTCACCAACATGCTGTGTCAGGGATCAATCACCAACATGCTTTGTCACTGATCAATCACCAACATGCTGTGTCACTGATCAATCACCAACATGCTGTGTCACTGATTAATCACCAACATGCTGTGTCACTGATTAATCAACAACATGCTGTGTCACTGATCAATCACCAACATGCTGTCTCACTGATCAATCACCAACATGCTGTGTCAGGGATCAATCACCAAACGACTGTGTCACTGATCAATCACCAAAATGCTGTATCGGGGATCAATCACCAACATGCTCTGTCAGGGATCAATCAACAACTTGCTGTGTCACTGATCAATCACCAACATGCTGTGTCACTGATCAATCACCAACATGCTGTGTCAGGGATCAATCACCAACATGCCGTGGCATTGACCAATCACCAACATGCTGTGTCACTGATCAATCACCAACATGCTGTGTCAGGAATCAATCACCAACATGCTGTTTCAGGGATCAATCACCAACATATTGTGTCACTGATCAATCACTAAAATGCTGTGTCACTGATCAATCACCAATATGCTGTGTCAGGGATTAATCACCAAAATGCTGTGTCAGGGATCAATCACCAATATGCTGTGTCACTGATCAATCACCAACATGCTGTGTCACTGATCAATCACCAACATGCTGTGTCAGGGATCAATCACCAACATGCTGTGTAACTGATCAATCACCAACATGCTGTGTCACTGATCAATCACCAATATGCTGTGTCACGGATCAATCACCAACATGCTGTGTCACTGATCAATCACCAACATGCTGTGTCACTGATCAATCACCAACATGCTGTGTCAGGGATCAATCACCAACACACTGTGTCACTGATCTATCACCAAAATGCTGTCTCACTTATCAATCACCAACATGCTGTGTCATGAATCAATCACCAACATGCTGTGTCAGGGATCAATCACCAACATACTGTGTTACTGAACAATCACCAACATGCTGCGTCACTGATCAATCACCAACTTGCTGTGTCACTGATCAACCACCAACATGTTGTGTCACTGATCAATCACCAAAATGCGGTGTCACTGATCAATCACCAAAATACTGTGTCACTGATCAATCACCAACATGCTGTGTCAGGGATCAATCACCAACATGCTGTGTCACTGATCAATCACCAACATGCTGTGTCACTGATCAATCACCAATATGCTGTGTCACGGATCAATCACCAAAATGCTGTCTCACTGATCAATCACCAACATGCTGTGTCATGAATCAATCACCAATATGCTGTGTCAGGAATCAATCACCAACATGCTGTGTCACTGATCAATCACCAACATGCTGTGTCAGGGATCAATCACCAAATTCCTGTGTCACTGATCAATCACCAACATGCTGTGTCAGGGGTCAATCACCAACATGCTGTGTCAGGGATCAATCACCAACTTGATGTGTCACTGATCAATCACCAACATGCTGTGTCACTGATCAATCACCAACATGCTGTGTCAGGGGTCAATCACCAACATGCTGTGTCAGGGATCAATCACCAAAATGCTGTCTCACTGATCAATCACCAACATGCTTTGTCATGAATCAATCACCAATATGCTGTGTCAGGAATCAATCACCAACATGCTGTGTCACTGATCAATCACCAACATGCTGTGTCAGGGATCAATCACCAAATTGCTGTGTCACTGATCAATCACCAACATGCTGTGTCAGGGGTCAATCACCAACATGCTGTGTCAGGGATCAATCACCAACTTGATGTGTCACTGATCAATCACCAACATGCTGTGTCACTGATCAATCACCAACATGCTGTGTCAGGGATCAATCACCAACATACTGTGTCAGGGATCAATAACCAACATGCTGTGTCAGGGATCAATAACCAACATGCTGTGTCACTGATCAATCACCAACAAGCTATGTCACTGATCAATAACCAACATGCTGTTTCACTAATCAATAACCAACTTGCTGTGTCACTGATCAATCACCAAAATGCTGTGTCACTGATCAATCACCACCATGCTGTGTCAGGGATCAATCACCAACATACTGTGTCACTGATCAATCACCAACATGCTGTGTCATTGATCACTCACCAACATGCTGTGTCAGGGATCAATCACCAACATGCTTTGTCACTGATCAATCACCAACATGCTGTGTCACTGATCAATCACCAACATGCTGTGTCACTGATTAATCACCAACATGCTGTGTCACTGATTAATCAACAACATGCTGTGTCACTGATCAATCACCAACATGCTGTCTCACTGATCAATCACCAACATGCTGTGTTACTGATTAATCACCAACATGCTGTGTCACTGATTAATCAACAACATGCTGTGTCACTGATCAATCACCAACATGCTGTCTCACTGATCAATCAGCAACATGCTGTGTCAGGGATCAATCACCAAACGACTGTGTCACTGATCAATCACCAAAATGCTGTATCGGGGATCAATCACCAACATGCTCTGTCAGGGATCAATCAACAACTTGCTGTGTCACTGATCAATCACCTACATGCTGTGTCACTGATCAATCACCAACATGCTATGTCAGGGATCAATCACCAACATGCCGTGGCATTGACCAATCACCAACATGCTGTGTCACTGATCAATCACCAACATGCTGTGTCAGGAATCAATCACCAACATGCTGTTTCAGGGATCAATCACCAACATATTGTGTCACTGATCAATCACTAAAATGCTGTGTCACTGATCAATCACCAACATGCTGTGTCACTGAGCACCCTCCAACATGCTGTCTCACTGATCAATCACCAACATGCTGTGTCACTGATTAATCACCAACATGCTGTGTCACTGATTAATGAACAACATGCCGTGTCACTGAACAATCACCAACATGCTGTCGCACTGATCAATCAGCAACATGCTGTGTCAGGGATCAATCACCAACAGGCTGTGTCACTGATCAATCAACAACATGCTGTGTCACTGATCAATCACCAACATGCTGTATCGGGGATCAATCACCAACATGCTCTGTCAGGGATCAATCAACAACTTGCTGTGTCACTGATCAATCACCAACATGCTGTGTCACTGATCAATCACCAAAATGCTGCGTCAGGGATCAATCACCAACATGCTGTTTCACTGATCAATCACCAACATGCTGTGTCAGGGATCAATCACCCACATGGTGTGTCACTGATCAATCACCAACATGCTGTGTCACTGATCAATTACCAACATGCTGTGTCACTGATCAATCACCAACATGCCGTGGCATTGACCAATCACCAACATGCTGTGTCACTGATCAATCACCAACATGCTGTGTCAGGAATCAATCACCAACATGCTGTTTCAGGGATCAATCACCAACATACTGTGTCACTGATCAATCACTAAAATGCTGTGTCACTGATCAATCACCAACATGCTGTGTCACTGAGCACCCTCCAACATGCTGTGTCACTGATCAATCACTAAAATGCCCTGTCACTGATCAATCACCAACATGCTGTCTCACTGATCAATCACCAACATGCTGTGTCACTGATTAATCACCAACATGCTGTGTCACTGATTAATGAACAACATGCTGTGTCACTGATCAATCACCAACATGCTGTCGCACTGATCAATCAGCAACATGCTGTGTCAGGGATCAATCACCAACAGGCTGTGTTACTGATCAATCACCAACATGCTGTGTCACTGATCAATCACCAACATGCTGTATCGGGGATCAATCACCAACATGCTCTGTCAGGGATCAATTACCAACATGCTGTGTCACTGATCAATCACCAACATGCCGTGGCATTGACCAATCACCAACTTGCTGTGTCATTGATCAACCACCAACTTACTGTGTCACTGATCAATCACCAAAATGCTGTGTCACTGATCAATCACCAAAATACTGTGTCACTGATCAATCACCAACTTCCTGTGTCACTGATCACCCTCCAACATGCTGTGTCACTGATCAATCACTAAAATTCTGTGTCACTGATCAATCACCAAAATGCTGTGTCACTGATCAATCACCACCATGCTGTGTCAGGGATCAATAACCAACATGCTGTGTCAGGGATCAATAACCAACATGCTGTGTCACTGATCAATCACCAACAAGCTATGTCACTGATCAATAACCAACTTGCTGTGTCACTGATCAATCACCAAAATGCTGTGTCAGCAATCAATCACCAACATACTGTGTCAGGGATCAATAAACAACATGCTGTGTCAGGGATCAATCACCAACATGCTGTGTCACTGATCAATCACCAACATGCTGTGTCAGGAATCAATCACCAACATGCTGTTTCAGGGATCAATCACCAACATGCTGTGTCACTGATCAATCACTAAAATGCTGTGTCACTTATCAATCACCAACATGCTGTGTCACTGAGCACCCTCCAACATGCTGTGTCACTGATCAATCACTAAAATGCCCTGTCACTGATCAATCACCAACATGCTGTCTCACTGATCAATCACCAACATGCTGTGTCACTGATTAATCACCAACATGCTGTGTCACTGATTAATGAACAACATGCTGTGTCACTGATCAATCACCAACATGCTGTCGCACTGATCAATCAGCAACATGCTGTGTCAGGGATCAATCACCAACAGGCTGTGTCACTGATCAATCACCAACATGCTGTGTCACTGATCAATCACCAACATGCTGTATCGGGGATCAATCACCAACATGCTCTGTCAGGGATCAATTACCAACATGCTGTGTCACTGATCAATCACCAACATGCCGTGGCATTGACCAATCACCAACTTGCTGTGTCATTGATCAACCACCAACATGCTGTGTCACTGATCAATCACCAAAATGCTGTGTCACTGATCAATCACTAAATTACTGTGTCACTGATCAATCACCAACATGCTGTGTCACTGATCAATAACCAACTTGCTGTGTCACTGATCAATCACCAATATGCTGTGTCACGGATCAATCACCAAAATGCTGTCTCACTGATCAATCACCAACATGCTGTGTCATGAATCAATCACCAATATGCTGTGTCAGGAATCAATCACCAACATGCTGTGTCACTGATCAATCACCAACATGCTGTGTCAGGGATCAATCACCAACTTGCTGTGTCACTGATCAATCACCAATATGCTGTGTCAGGGGTCAATCACCAACATGCTGTGTCACTGATCAATCACCAACATGCTGTGTCACTGATCAATCACCAACATGCAGTGTCACTGATCAATCACCAATATGCTGTGTCAGGGATCAATCACCAATATGCTGTGTCAGGGATCAATCACCAACATGCTGTTTCACTGATCAATCACCAACATGCTGCGTCACTGACCAATCACCAACATGCAGTGTCACTGATCAATCACCAACATGCTGTGTCAGGGATCAATCACCAACTTGATGTGTCACTGATCAATCACTAACATGTTGTGTCACTGATCAATCACCAACATGCTGTGTCAGGGATCAATCATCAACGTGCTGTGTCACTGATCAATAACCAACATGCTGTGTCAGGGATCAATCACCAACATGCTGTGTCACTGATCAATCACCAACATGCTGTGTCAGGGATCAATCACCAACATGCTGTTTCACTGATCAATCACCAAAATGCTGTGTCACTGATCAATCACCAAAATGCTGTGTCACTGATCAATCACCAACATGCTATGTCACTGATCAATCACCAACATGCAGTGTCACTGATCAATCACCAACATGCTGTGTCACTGATCAATCACCAACATGCTGTGTCAGGGATCAATCACCAACACACTGTGTCACTGATCTATCACCAAAATGCTGTCTCACTTATCAATCACCAACATGCTGTGTCATGAATCAATCACCAACATGCTGTGTCAGGGATCAATCACCAACATACTGTGTTACTGAACAATCACCAACATGCTGCATCACTGATCAATCACCAACTTGCTGTGTCACTGATCAACCACCAACATGCTGTGTCACTGATCAATCACCAAAATGCGGTGTCACTGATCAATCACCAAAATACTGTGTCACTGATCAATCACCAACATGCTGTGTCAGGGATCAATCACCAACATGCTGTGTCACTGATCAATCACCAACATGCTGTGTCACTGATCAATCACCAATATGCTGTGTCACGGATCAATCACCAAAATGCTGTCTCACTGATCAATCACCAACATGCTGTGTCATGAATCAATCACCAATATGCTTTGTCAGGAATCAATCACCAACATGCTGTGTCACTGATCAATCACCAACATGCTGTGTCAGGGATCAATCACCAAATTGCTGTGTCACTGATCAATCACCAACATGCTGTGTCAGGGGTCAATCACCAACATGCTGTGTCAGGGATCAATCACCAACTTGATGTGTCACTGATCAATCACCAACATGCTGTGTCACTGATCAATCACCAACATGCTGTGTCAGGGATCAATCACCAACATACTGTGTCAGGGATCAATAACCAACATGCTGTGTCAGGGATCAATAACCATCATGCTGTGTCACTGATCAATCACCAACAAGCTATGTCACTGATCAATAACCAACATGCTGTTTCACTGATCAATAACCAACTTGCTGTGTCACTGATCAATCACCAAAATGCTGTGTCACTGATCAATCACCAAAATGCTGTGTCACTGATCAATCACCACCATGCTGTGTCAGGGATCAATCACCAACATACTGTGTCAGGGATCAATAACCAACATGCTGTGTCAGGGATCAATCACCAACATGCTGTGTCACTGATCAATCACCAACATGCTGTGTCAGGGATTAATCACCAACATGCTGTGTCAGGGATCAATCACCAATATGCTGTGTCACTGATCAATCACCAACATGCTGTGTCACTGATCAATCACCAACATGCTGTGTCACTCATCAATCACCAACATGCTGTGTCACTGATCAATCACCAACATGCTGTGTCACTCATCAATCACCAACATGCTGTGTCACTGATCAATCACCAACATGCTGTGTCACTGATCAATCACCAACATGCTGTGTCACTGATCAATCACTAACATACTGTGTCACTAATCAATCACCAACACGTTATGTCACTGATCAATCACCAACTTGCTGTGTCATTGATCAACCACCAACATGCTGTGTCACTGATCAATCACCAAAATGCTGTGTCACTGATCAATCACCAAAATACTGTGTCACTGATCAATCACCAACATGCTGTTTCACTGATCAATCACTAACATGCTGCGTCACTGACCAATCACCAACATGCAGTGTCACTGATCAATCACCAACATGCTGTGTCAGGGATCAATCACCAACTTGATGTGTCACTGATCAATCACTAACATGTTGTGTCACTGATCAATCACCAACATGCTGTGTCAGGGATCAATCATCAACGTGCTGTGTCACTGATCAATAACCAACATGCTGTGTCAGGGATCAATCACCAACATGCTGTGTCACTGATCAATCACCAACATGCTGTGTCAGGGATCAATCACCAACATGCTGTTTCACTGATCAATCACCAAAATGCTGTGTCACTGATCAATCACCAAAATGCTGTGTCACTGATCAATCACCAACATGCTATGTCACTGATCAATCACCAACATGCAGTGTCACTGATCAATCACCAATATGCTGTGTCAGGGATTAATCACCAACATGCTGTGTCAGGGATCAATCACCAATATGCTGTGTCACTGATCAATCAACAACATGCTGTGTCACTGATCAATCACCAACATGCTGTGTCACTGATCAATCACCAACATGCTGTGTCAGGGATCAATCACCAACATGCTGTGTAACTGATCAATCACCAACATGCTGTGTCACTGATCAATCACCAACATGCTGTGTCAGGGATCAATCACCAACACACTGTGTCACTGATCTATCACCAAAATGCTGTCTCACTTATCAATCACCAACATGCTGTGTCATGAATCAATCACCAACATGCTGTGTCAGGGATCAATCACCAACATACTGTGTTACTGAACAATCACCAACATGCTGCGTCACTGATCAATCACCAACTTGCTGTGTCACTGATCAACCACCAACATGCTGTGTCACTGATCAATCACCAAAATGCGGTGTCACTGATCAATCACCAAAATACTGTGTCACTGATCAATCACCAACATGCTGTGTCAGGGATCAATCACCAACATGCTGTGTCACTGATCAATCACCAACATGCTGTGTCACTGATCAATCACTAATATGCTGTGTCACGGATCAATCACCAAAATGCTGTCTCACTGATCAATCACCAACATGCTGTGTCATGAATCAATCACCAATATGCTTTGTCAGGAATCAATCACCAACATGCTGTGTCACTGATCAATCACCAACATGCTGTGTCAGGGATCAATCACCAAATTGCTGTGTCACTGATCAATCACCAACATGCTGTGTCAGGGGTCAATCACCAATATGCTGTGTCAGGGATCAATCACCAACTTGATGTGTCACTGATCAATCACCAACATGCTGTGTCACTGATCAATCACCAACATGCTGTGTCAGGGATCAATCACCAACATACTGTGTCAGGGATCAATAACCAACATGCTGTGTCAGGGATCAATAACCATCATGCTGTGTCACTGATCAATCACCAACAAGCTATGTCACTGATCAATAACCAACATGCTGTTTCACTGATCAATAACCAACTTGCTGTGTCACTGATCAATCACCAAAATGCTGTGTCACTGATCAATCACCAAAATGCTGTGTCACTGATCAATCACCACCATGCTGTGTCAGGGATCAATCACCAACATACTGTGTCAGGGATCAATAACCAACATGCTGTGTCAGGGATCAATCACCAACATGCTGTGTCACTGATCAATCACCAACATGCTGTGTCAGGGATTAATCACCAACATGCTGTGTCAGGGATCAATCACCAATATGCTGTGTCACTGATCAATCACCAACATGCTGTGTCACTGATCAATCACCAACATGCTGTGTCACTCATCAATCACCAACATGCTGTGTCACTGATCAATCACCAACATGCTGTGTCACTCATCAATCACCAACATGCTGTGTCACTGATCAATCACCAACATGCTGTGTCACTGATCAATCACCAACATGCTGTGTCACTGATCAATCACTAACATACTGTGTCACTAATCAATCACCAACACGTTATGTCACTGATCAATCACCAACTTGCTGTGTCATTGATCAACCACCAACATGCTGTGTCACTGATCAATCACCAAAATGCTGTGTCACTGATCAATCACCAAAATACTGTGTCACTGATCAATCACCAACATGCTGTGTCACTGATCAATCACCAACATGCTGTGTCACTGATCAATCACCAATATGCTGTGTCACGGATCAATCACCAAAATGCTGTCTCACTGATCAATCACCAACATGCTGTGTCATGAATCAATCACCAATATGCTGTGTCAGGAATCAATCACCAACATGCTGTGTCACTGATCAATCACCAACATGCTGTGTCAGGGATCAATCACCAACTTGCTGTGTCACTGATCAATCACCAATATGCTGTGTCAGGGGTCAATCACCAACATGCTGTGTCACTGATCAATCACCAACATGCTGTGTCACTGATCAATCACCAACATGCAGTGTCACTGATCAATCACCAATATGCTGTGTCAGGGATCAATCACCAACATGCTGTTTCACTGATCAATCACGAACATGCTGCGTCACTGACCAATCACCAACATGCAGTGTCACTGATCAATCACCAACATGCTGTGTCAGGGATCAATCACCAACTTGATGTGTCACTGATCAATCACTAACATGTTGTGTCACTGATCAATCACCAACATGCTGTGTCAGGGATCAATCATCAACGTGCTGTGTCACTGATCAATAACCAACATGCTGTGTCAGGGATCAATCACCAACATGCTGTGTCACTGATCAATCACCAACATGCTGTGTCAGGGATCAATCACCAACATGCTGTTTCACTGATCAATCACCAAAATGCTGTGTCACTGATCAATCACCAAAATGCTGTGTCACTGATCAATCACCAACATGCTATGTCACTGATCAATCACCAACATGCAGTGTCACTGATCAATCACCAATATGCTGTGTCAGGGATTAATCACCAACATGCTGTGTCAGGGATCAATCACCAATATGCTGTGTCACTGATCAATCAACAACATGCTGTGTCACTGATCAATCACCAACATGCTGTGTCACTGATCAATCACCAACATGCTGTGTCAGGGATCAATCACCAACATGCTGTGTAACTGATCAATCACCAACATGCTGTGTCACTGATCAATCACCAATATGCTGTGTCACGGATCAATCACCAACATGCTGTGTCACTGATCAATCACCAACATGCTGTGTCACTGATCAATCACCAACATGCTGTGTTAGGGATCAATCACCAACACACTGTGTCACTGATCTATCACCAAAATGCTGTCTCACTTATCAATCACCAACATGCTGTGTCATGAATCAATCACCAACATGCTGTGTCAGGGATCAATCACCAACATACTGTGTTACTGAACAATCACCAACATGCTGTGTCACTGATCAATCACCAACTTGCTGTGTCACTGATCAACCACCAACATGCTGTGTCACTGATCAATCACCAAAATGCGGTGTCACTGATCAATCACCAAAATACTGTGTCACTGATCAATCACCAACATGCTGTGTCAGGGATCAATCACCAACATGCTGTGTCACTGATCAATCACCAACATGCTGTGTCACTGATCAATCACCAATATGCTGTGTCACGGATCAATCACCAAAATGCTGTCTCACTGATCAATCACCAACATGCTGTGTCATGAATCAATCACCAATATGCTTTGTCAGGAATCAATCACCAACATGCTGTGTCACTGATCAATCACCAACATGCTGTGTCAGGGATCAATCACCAAATTGCTGTGTCACTGATCAATCACCAACATGCTGTGTCAGGGGTCAATCACCAACATGCTGTGTCAGGGATCAATCACCAACTTGATGTGTCACTAACCAATCACGAACATGCTGTGTCACTGATCAATCACCAACATGCTGTGTCAGGGATCAATCACCAACATACTGTGTCAGGGATCAATAACCAACATGCTGTGTCAGGGATCAATAACCATCATGCTGTGTCACTGATCAATCACCAACAAGCTATGTCACTGATCAATAACCAACATGCTGTTTCACTGATCAATAACCAACTTGCTGTGTCACTGATCAATCACCAAAATGCTGTGTCACTGATCAATCACCAAAATGCTGTGTCACTGATCAATCACCACCATGCTATGTCAGGGATCAATCACCAACATACTGTGTCAGGGATCAATAACCAACATGCTGTGTCAGGGATCAATCACCAACATGCTGTGTCACTGATCAATCACCAACATGCTGTGTCAGGGATTAATCACCAACATGCTGTGTCAGGGATCAATCACCAATATGCTGTGTCACTGATCAATCACCAACATGCTGTGTCACTGATCAATCACCAACATGCTGTGTCACTCATCAATCACCAACATGCTGTGTCACTGATCAATCACCAACATGCTGTGTCACTGATCAATCACCAACATGCTGTGTCACTGATCAATCACTAACATACTGTGTCACTAATCAATCACCAACACGTTATGTCACTGATCAATCACCAACACGCTGTGTCGGGGATCAATCACCAACATGCTGTGTCACTGATCAACCACCAACATGCTGTGTCACTGATCAATCACCAAAATGCTGTGTCACTGATCAATCACCAACATGCTGTGTCAGGGTTCATTCACCAACAGACTGTGTCAGCGATCAATAACCAACATGCTGTTTCACTGATCAATCACCAACATGCTGTGTCAGGGATCAATCACCAACTTGCAGTGTCACTGATCAATCACCAAAATGCTGTGTTAGGGGTTAATCACCAACATGCTGTGTCATTGATGACTCACCAACATGCTGTGTCAGTGTTCAATCACCAACATGCTGTGTCACTGATCAATCAACAACATGCTGTCTCACTGATCACTCACCAACATGCTGTGTCAGTGTTCAATCACCAACATGCTGTGTCACTGATCAATCACCAACATGCTGTGTCAGGGATCAATCACCAACACGCTGTGTCACTGATCAATCACCAAAATGCTGTATCGGGGATCAATCACCAACATGCTCTGTCAGGGATCAATCAACAACTTGCTGTGTCACTGATCAATCACCAACATGCTGTGTCAGGGATCAATCACCAACATGCTGTGTCAGGGATCAATCACCAACATGCTGTGTCACTGATCAATCACCAACATGCTGTGTCATTGATCACTCACCAACATGCTGTGTCAGGGATCAATCACCAACATGCTGTGTCAGGGATCAATCACCAACATGCTGTTTCACTGATCAATCACCAACACGCTGTGTCAGGGATCAATGACCAACATGCTGTGTCACTGATCAATCACCAACATGCTGTTTCACTGATCAATCACCAACATGCTGTGTCAGGGATCAATCACCAACATGCTGTGTCAGGGATCAATCACCAACATGCTGTGTCACTGATCAATCACCAACATGCTGTGTCATTGATCACTCACCAACATGCTGTGTCAGGGATCAATCACCAACATGCTGTGTCAGGGATCAATCACCAACATGCTGTGTCACTGATCAATCACCAATATGCTGTGTCACTGATTAATCACCAACATGCTGTGTCACTGATTAATCAACAACATGCTGTGTCACTGATTAATCAACAACATGCTGTGTCACTGATCAATCACCAACATGCTGTCTCACTGATCAATCACCAACATGCTGTGTCACTGATTAATCAACAACATGCTGTGTCACTGATCAATCACCAACATGCTGTCTCACTGATCAATCAGCAACATGCTGTGTCAGGGATCAATCACCAAACGACTGTGTCACTGATCAATCACCAAAATGCTGTATCGGGGATCAATCACCAACATGCTGTGTCAGGGATCAATCAACAACTTGCTGTGTCACTGATCAATCACCAACATGCTGTGTCACTGATCAATCACCAACATGCTGTGTCAGGGATCAATCACCAACATGCTGTTTCAGGGATCAATCACCAACATATTGTGTCACTGATCAATCACTAAAATGCTGTGTCACTGATCAATCACCAACATGCTGTCTCACTGATCAATCACCAACATGCTGTGTCACTGATCAATCACCAACATGCTGTGTCACTGATTAATCACCAACATGCTGTGTCACTGATTAATGAACAACATGCTGTGTCACTGATCAATCACCAACATGCTGTCGCACTGATCAATCAGCAACATGCTGTGTCAGGGATCAATCACCAACAGGCTGTGTCACTGATCAATCACCAACATGCTGTGTCACTGATCAATCACCAACATGCTGTATCGGGGATCAATCACCAACATGCTCTGTCAGGGATCAATCAACAACTTGCTGTGTCACTGATCAATCACCAACATGCTATGTCACTGATCAATCACCAAAATGCTGTGTCAGGGATCAATCACCAACATGCTGTTTCACTGATCAATCACCAACACGCTGTGTCAGGGATCAATCACCCACATGCTGTGTCACTGATCAATCACCAACATGCTGTGTCACTGAGCAATTACCAACATGCTGTGTCACTGATCAATCACCAACATGCCGTGGCATTGACCAATCACCAACATGCTGTGTCACTGATCAATCACCAACATGCTGTGTTAGGGGTTAATCACCAACATGCTGTGTCATTGATGACTCACCAACATGCTGTGTCAGTGTTCAATCACCAACATGCTGTGTCACTGATCAATCAACAACATGCTGTCTCACTGATCACTCACCAACATGCTGTGTCAGTGTTCAATCACCAACATGCTGTGTCACTGATCAATCACCAACATGCTGTGTCAGGGATCAATCACCAACACGCTGTGTCACTGATCAATCACCAAAATGCTGTATCGGGGATCAATCACCAACATGCTCTGTCAGGGATCAATCAACAACTTGCTGTGTCACTGATCAATCACCAACATGCTGTGTCACTGATCAATCACCAACATGCTGTGTCAGGGATCAATCACCAACATGCTGTGTCAGGGATCAATCACCAACATGCTGTGTCACTGATCAATCACCAACATGCTGTGTCATTGATCACTCACCAACATGCTGTGTCAGGGATCAATCACCAACATGCTGTGTCAGGGATCAATCACCAACATGCTGTTTCACTGATCAATCACCAACACGCTGTGTCAGGGATCAATCACCAACATGCTGTGTCACTGATCAATCACCAACATGCTGTTTCACTGATCAATCACCAACATGCTGTGTCAAGGATCAATCACCAACATGCTGTGTCAGGGATCAATCACCAACATGCTGTGTCACTGATCAATCACCAACATGCTGTGTCATTGATCACTCACCAACATGCTGTGTCAGGGATCAATCACCAACATGCTGTGTCAGGGATCAATCACCAACATGCTGTGTCACTGATCAATCACCAATATGCTGTGTCACTGATTAATCACCAACATGCTGTGTCACTGATTAATCAACAACATGCTGTGTCACTGATCAATCACCAACATGCTGTCTCACTGATCAATCACCAACATGCTGTGTCACTGATTAATCAACAACATGCTGTGTCACTGATCAATCACCAACATGCTGTCTCACTGATCAATCAGCAACATGCTGTGTCAGGGATCAATCACCAAACGACTGTGTCACTGATCAATCACCAAAATGCTGTATCGGGGATCAATCACCAACATGCTGTGTCAGGGATCAATCAACAACTTGCTGTGTCACTGATCAATCACCAACATGCTGTGTCACTGATCAATCACCAACATGCTGTGTCAGGGATCAATCACCAACATGCTGTTTCAGGGATCAATCACCAACATATTGTGTCACTGATCAATCACTAAAATGCTGTGTCACTGATCAATCACCAACATGCTGTGTCACTGAGCACCCTCCAACATGCTGTCTCACTGATCAATCACCAACATGCTGTGTCACTGATTAATCACCAACATGCTGTGTCACTGATTAATGAACAACATGCTGTGTCACTGATCAATCACCAACATGCTGTCGCACTGATCAATCAGCAACATGCTGTGTCAGGGATCAATCACCAACAGGCTGTGTCACTGATCAATCACCAACATGCTGTGTCACTGATCAATCACCAACATGCTGTATCGGGGATCAATCACCAACATGCTCTGTCAGGGATCAATCAACAACTTGCTGTGTCACTGATCAATCACCACCATGCTATGTCACTGATCAATCACCAAAATGCTGTGTCAGGGATCAATCACCAACATGCTGTTTCACTGATCAATCACCAACACGCTGTGTCAGGGATCAATCACCCACATGCTGTGTCACTGATCAATCACCAACATGCTGTGTCACTGAGCAATTACCAACATGCTGTGTCACTGATCAATCACCAACATGCCGTGGCATTGACCAATCACCAACATGCTGTGTCACTGATCAATCACCAACATGCTGTGTCAGGAATCAATCACCAACATGCTGTTTCAGGGATCAATCACCAACATACTGTGTCACTAATCAATCACTAAAATGCTGTGTCACTGATCAATCACCAACATGCTGTGTCACTGAGCACCCTCCAACATGCTGTGTATCTGATCAATCACTAAAATGCCGTGTCACTGATCAATCACCAAAATGCTGTGTCACTGATCAATCCCCAACTTCCTGTGTCACTGATCACCCTCCAACATGCTGTGTCACTGATCAATCACTAAAATTCTGTGTCACTGATCAATCACTAAAATGCTGTGTCACTGATCAATCACCAACAAGCTATGTCACTGATCAATAACCAACTTGCTGTGTCACTGATCAATCACCAAAATGCTGTGTCAGCAATCAATCACCAACATACTGTGTCAGGGATCAATAAACAACATGCTGTGTCAGGGATCAATCACCAACATGCTGTGTCACTGATCAATCACCAACATGCTGTGTCAGGAATCAATCACCAACATGCTGTTTCAGGGATCAATCACCACATGCTGTGTCACTGATCAATCACTAAAATGCTGTGTCACTTATCAATCACCAACATGCTGTGTCACTGAGCACCCTCCAACATGCTGTGTCACTGATCAATCACTAAAATGCCCTGTCACTGATCAATCACCAACATGCTGTCTCACTGATCAATCACCAACATGCTGTGTCACTGATTAATCACCAACATGCTGTGTCACTGATTAATGAACAACATGCTGTGTCACTGATCAATCACCAACATGCTGTCGCACTGATCAATCAGCAACATGCTGTGTCAGGGATCAATCACCAACAGGCTGTGTCACTGATCAATCACCAACATGCTGTGTCACTGATCAATCACCAACATGCTGTATCGGGGATCAATCACCAACATGCTCTGTCAGGGATCAATTACCAACATGCTGTGTCACTGATCAATCACCAACATGCCGTGGCATTGACCAATCACCAACTTGCTGTGTCATTGATCAACCACCAACATGCTGTGTCACTGATCAATCACCAAAATGCTGTGTCACTGATCAATCACCAAAATACTGTGTCACTGATCAATCACCAACATGCTGTGTCAGGGATCAATCACCAACATGCTGTGTCACTGATCAATCACCAACATGCTGTGTCACTGATCAATCACCAATATGCTGTGTCACGGATCAATCACCAAAATGCTGTCTCACTGATCAATCACCAACATGCTGTGTCATGAATCAATCACCAATATGCTGTGTCACGGATCAATCACCAACATGCTGTGTCACTGATCAATCACCAACATGCTGTATCGGGGATCAATCACCAACATGCTCTGTCAGGGATCAATTACCAACATGCTGTGTCACTGATCAATCACCAACATGCCGTGGCATTGACCAATCACCAACTTGCTGTGTCATTGATCAACCACCAACATGCTGTGTCACTGATCAATCACCAAAATGCTGTGTCACTGATCAATCACCAAAATACTGTGTCACTGATCAATCACCAACATGCTGTGTCAGGGATCAATCACCAACATGCTGTGTCACTGATCAATCACCAACATGCTGTGTCACTGATCAATCACCAATATGCTGTGTCACGGATCAATCACCAAAATGCTGTCTCACTGATCAATCACCAACATGCTGTGTCACTGATCAATCACCAATATGCTGTGTCACGGATCAATCACCAACATGCTGTGTCACTGATCAATCACCAACATGCTGTGTCACTGATCAATCACCAACATGCTGTGTCAGGGATCAATCACCAACACACTGTGTCACTGATCTATCACCAAAATGCTGTCTCACTGATCAATCACCAACATGCTGTGTCATGAATCAATCACCAACATGCTGTGTCAGGGATCAATCACCAACATACTGTGTTACTGAACAATCACCAACATGCTGCGTCACTGATCAATCACCAACTTGCTGTGTCACTGATCAACCACCAACATGCTGTGTCACTGATCAATCACCAAAATGCGGTGTCACTGATCAATCACCAAAATACTGTGTCACTGATCAATCACCAACATGCTGTGTCAGGGATCAATCACCAACATGCTGTGTCACTGATCAATCACCAACATGCTGTGTCACTGATCAATCACCAATATGCTGTGTCACGGATCAATCACCAAAATGCTGTCTCACTGATCAATCACCAACATGCTGTGTCATGAATCAATCACCAATATGCTGTGTCAGGAATCAATCACCAACATGCTGTGTCACTGATCAATCACCAACATGCTGTGTCAGGGATCAATCACCAAATTGCTGTGTCAGGGATCAATCACCAACTTGATGTGTCACTGATCAATCACCAACATGCTGTGTCACTGATCAATCACCAACATGCTGTGTCAGGGATCAATCACCAACTTGCTGTGTCACTGATCAATCACCAACATGCTGTGTCAGGGATCAATCACCAACATGCTGTGTCACTGATCAATCACCAACATGCTGTGTCAGGGATCAATCTCCAACATGCTGTGTCACTGATCAATCACCAAAATGCTGTGTCACTGATCAATCACCAAAATGCTGTGTCACTGATCAATCACCAACATGCTGTGTCAGGGATCAATCACCAACATACTTTGTCAGGGATCAATAACCAACATGCTGTTTCACTGATCAATCACCAACATGCTGTGTCAGGGATCAATCACCAACTTACTGTGTCACTGATCAATCACCAACATGCTGTGTCAGGGATCAATCACCAACATGCTGTGTCATTCTACTTTCTTATGTCTTCCTGCATAGGTTCCCATCCCCCTGCCATATTAGTTTAACTCCTCCACAACAGCACTAGCAAACGCTCCTCCTGGGACATTGGTTCCGGTCCTGGCCAGGTGCAGACTGTCCGGTTTCTACTGGTCGCACCTCCCCCAAAACCGGTTCCAATGTCCCAGGAATTTGAATCCCTCCCTGCTGCATCACTCCTCAAGCCACGTGTTCAGCTGACCTGTCCTACGATTCCTACCCTGACTAGCACGTGGCACTGGTAGCAATACTGAGATTACTACTTTTGAAGTCCTACTTTTTAATTTAGCTTGTAGGACCTCATCCTTTTTTTACCTATATCGTTGGTACCTAGATGCACCACGGCAACTGGTTGTTCACTCTCCCTTTTCAGAATGCCCTGCACCCGCTCCGAGACATCCTTGACCCTTGTACCAGGGAGGCAATATACCATCCTGGAGTCTCGGTTGTGGCCGCAGAAACGTTTATCTATTCCCCTTACAATTGAATCCCCTATCACTATCGCTCTCGCGCTCTTTTTCCTGCCCTCCTGTGCAGCAGAGCCACCCACGGTGCCATGAACTTGACTGCTGCTGCCCTCCCCTGATGAGTCATCCCCCTCAACAGTACCCAAAGCGGTGTATCTGTTTTGCAGGGGGATGACCGCAGGGGACCCCTGCACTACCTTTCTTGCACTGCTCTTCCTGTTGGTCATCCATTCCCTATCTGGTTGTGCACTCTTTTCCTGCGGTAAGATCAACTCACTAAACGTGCTATTCACGTCATTCTCAACATCGTGCATGCTCCAGAGTGAATCCACCTGCAGCTACAGCGCCGCAATGCTGTCCGTCAGGAGCTGCAGCCGGACACACTGCCTGCACACGTAGTCGTCAGGAAAACTGAAAGCGTCCCTGACTTCCCACATAGTACAGGAGGAGCATAACATGTGTCTGAGCTCTCCTGCCATGACTTAACCCCGAGATAAACTGAATTTGGCAACAACAAGGCTAAAAGATTACTTACTGATAAAGAAAAGAAAAAGAAAAACTACTTACCAATCACCAGCCAATCACTTACCCCCTTGGCTGTGACGTCACCTTTCGATTTCTTTCTACTTCTTTTTAGCCTTCTATCCCTGCTGCTCGCACACGTCCTCTCTGACTCAGTGGGCCTCCTGTAGGCCTCACCGACGTCCCCGGAGTCCCTGCTGCTCGCACTCCCACCTCTCCGACTCACTGGGCCTCTTGTAGGCCTCACCTACGTTCCCGGACTCCCTGCTGCTCGCACTCCCACCTCTCCGACTCACTGGGCCTCTTGTAGGCCTCACCTACGTCCCCGGACTCCCTGCTGCTCGCACACGTCCTCTCCGACGCGCTGGCCTCCTGTAGGCCTCACCGACGTCCCCGGAGTCCCTGCTGCTCGCACTCTGGAATGCACTGCCTGAAAGGGTGGTGGAGGCAGACTCAAACACAGCTTTCAAAAGGGAGCTGGATAGGAACCCTAAATAATTTTTTTTACAGGGCTACGGGGAAAGAGTGAGGAGTGGGGCTAGCTGAGGTGCTCTTGCAGAGAACTGGCATGATCTCGATGGGCTGAATGGCCTTCTTCCGTGCCATAACTATTCTATTTCATGATTCTATCCCTTTAAATAACGCTTCTGGAGCCAGCTACTGGCTGCTTCTCTTTGTCGCTGTCTGGTCGAGGCGATAAAATAGACTGACGTCACGATCTGCCTGACATTGAAGTCCACGGTGGTCCCTCGCACCAGCGGTGCAGCGAGGGGGACGGCTGGATTCACTTCACCGCAGCGCTACTGCATCTGCGCCCCATTACCGCCCTCTGCAGGCGCTAACGGGAGGTGCAAACCAACTGAATTTCCCCCCTTTGTATCTGTCTTTACAGAAGAAGACACAAAAAACATTCCAGAAATAGTGGGGAACCAAGGTTCTAGTGAGAATGAGGAACTTAAAGAAATTAATAAACACTACTGGAGAAATTAATGGGACTAAAATCCGACAAAACCCCCTGAACCTGATGGCGTGCATCCTCGGGTTTTAAAAGTAGTGGCTGCAGAGATAGTGGATGCATTGATTTTGATATTCCAAAATGTCCTAGATTCTAGAACGGTCCCTGTGGATTGGAAGGTAGCAAATGTAACTCTGCAATTCGAGAAAAGAGGGAGAGAGAAAACAGGGTATGAGAGACTGTTAGCCTGACATCAGTAATAGGAAAAGTGCTAGAATCCATTATTATGGACATGGTAACAGGGCAAATGGAAGATTATATTGTGCCGAAAATTCCGGCCTCGCTGGGTGCCTACAGAGTGCGCATGGACCCGGCGAGGCCTCGCAAAAGCCGGTTCTCGGGGCGCGGTGCGCTTGTGCCAAAAACCGGCTTTTCCGATCTGTCAAGTTTACTCTGGACAGATCCTCCGCCGCCCCAGGAGAAGGACAACCGCGTGGGAGAGATCGGGCAATTTGACCAACTCATACCCAGCAAACGTCCTTCAAACTCTTACATAGAAACATAGAAAATAGCTTAGCTTACTTTTGCCAGCATAAGAATTTTAAACATATAAAAATAAAATGTAATCATACATTTTTATGTTAAAAACCCTGTCCATTAAGGTAAGTTTATTTTTAACCCTATTAAAACATATTTTAAAAAATGCCAAAAAATATTTTTTTTTCTAAAACATTTAATTAACTTTAATTTCAATTCATTTTAAATACGTGAGGTCTATTTTTATTATGTTGTGTTTTATATTTTAGGGGGTTATTCTCATTGATATTAATCATGGCTCCACGTGACTCCAGCATTTCCGTATGTACAGGGCGTCATCTCCCCGTGCGTCGGTGTATCTCCCTGTGCGCCGTGTATCTCCCTGTGCGCCGTGTATCTCCCCGTGCGCCGTGTGTCTCCCCGTGTGCCATTTATCCCCCAGTGCGTTGTGTATCCACCGTGCACTGTGTATCTCCCCATGCGCTGTGTGTCTCCCCGTGCACTGTGTATCTCCCCTTGTGCTGTGTGTCTCCCCGTGCACTGTGTATCTCCCCGTGCGTTGTGTATCTCTCCGTGCGTTGTGTATCTCCCCATGCACTGTGTATCTTCCCGTGCGCCATGTATCTCCCCTTGCATTGTGTATCTCCCTGTGCACTGCGTGTCTCCCCGTGCGCTGTGTAGATCTCTTAATTTTCAATGAAATGCGAACTCCGGTTGTAGTTTTAATGTAATTTTATTCTGGCAGCTGCAACAAGCTCTTGGCTTTAAGCCAGGCCTTTGTCATTCTGAGACCACATGGCCAAAATGGCTGTTCTTATACCTGGCTCAGTTTACAGAAAAGAACGCGCCTTCTTTGACCTTATTGGCTCAATTGATATACTGTTAACCTTTAATTGGCTCGCTACCAAAAGTCCTAAAATGTCAAGTTGATTGATGACTTAATGCAACATGCTCCCACTCACGTAGCAACTCTGACTGGGAAGTCTGTGAATTCTCGCAGCCTGTCTGAATGCAGCCTGTTTGAATTCTCTATCAATCCCCCCTTTGATTCGTTCACAAACTGAATCATAAAACATCAGGTATCACTAGTTAAACATTCTACAAAATAATTTCATACATGTTAATAGAGTTGCCTTCTAAAATTTGTTGATGTGTTTCGCCACATGTCCGGACTAGTAGCTTCCACACAAATTTACACCAACCCGAATTCCATCGTGGCCACAATGGAAGTCTGGTTTTAGTAGGTTAATTAACCTTATTCCAATTTAATCCAAATCAATATCTTAATTCAACCAGTAAACAACCTTCCCTTAAGCATAACATACCCCTGTGCCACGTACAGACGGTCTGCTGGGACCTGCAAGGTGTCTCACCTGCGGGACAGCAGCTACAGTCGCCTGGTCGCAACAACAGTTAATCAACATAAACAAACAATATAAAAGTAAAATAATTACAACAAATAGAATTAAACCTTCCACCAATGAAGTTCCTATTAAACCTAGCCATTCAGTGGCTCCGCTCCACAAAGTGAATGATGGGGGTTGCTTAAGTTTTTCTACATCCTTTTGGATATGTTCCATTAAGTGGGTCATTTCTTCGGAGGTATCTGGGATATATGTGTAACACTCAGTTCCGAGTAGGGCGCAAGTACCTCTCTTTTCAGCCAGGATGTAATCAAGGGCCAGTCTATTCTGTAGGGCTACTGTGCGGATTGCTACCATTTCTGCATTGATTTTAACTAGGGCCTCTGAGGTATCATTGGCTACCCGTTCCACAACGGATGCCATGTTAATGGATTCCCTTGCCAGTCTGGCGGTCCCATACCTGGGGATCAGAATGGCAAAGAACCTCTCTGTTTCTGTGATACTCTCTTAGGACAGTGTAAATGTTCTGACAGTGACTTTATATGATACATATATGGCACAATATAGGCTAAATAGCAGGATCCCGTCCAATTCTGGGACAACCAAGGGTAGGCCTTGTGGCCACACACCCAATAGGTGCCATTATAGGCAATGAATGTTATCTGTTTCTTTGGGGCCTGTCCAGGCTTTTCCATCTGTTTTATTCAGAATCCCCGTTACGTTAAGAATTCCCACATCAGCCCAGTTTGGACGATTCCGTGGCTTGATTACATTTTAATTCCGGGAGCAGTTACTATACCCCATATTTTGGCCTCCTTTGATGTTTCTAATCAGACAGACCGATTCCCCCGGTCTTCCTATTCCCGTTGTATTAGTGATAACAAAAACTGGGGGCCGTTTGGAATTATTGTACCATGGTTGGTATCCCCCTTCAAAGGTAGTCAGATTGTAACCTGCTGACTTCCATTTACGTGCCCAGTTTTCCGTATCCTGAAACGCATTGCCTGTTTTGTTTTGATTAATTATCCACTCAGCCATTTCCGAGACATTCAAGGGAACTGGCCTCAAGGGAATCCCTCCCTTTGAGTGAATAGGAATATGCGCACATACCCAACAACTAGAAATGTTACCTTGTTTGTCATAAATGTATGACATATATAAAAAGGTATTTACATATAATTCCCTTGCTATCCTACTATTTCCCTTTGGTGCAGAGGGTCGGCTAGTAAGAAGTAGGCCTATGCCGAGAATACCTACAATCAGTAATACAGTAAATTTATACATTTTGGTAAAAAGTAATTGTCCTTATTAGATTTCAGCTTCAGTTACAGGTGCTCGTTTAACGTGTGAAGCGTGGATCCAGGCTTTCTTTCCTTGGACTTTAACAGCTGCCTGGGTGGTCAATAACACTTGGTAAGGTCCCTCCCACTTGGCACCCAAAGGTTCTTTATGTAACTTTTTCACATACACCCAGACTCCCGGGATGATGTCGTGTCCTCCTTCGGGTGGATTACCCCAAGTTGCCGATACCTGTCGGGAAACAGAACTAATGGCATTGGTTAGGTTCTGATAGTATGATAACAAAGTGTCACTCATTAAGTGAACATCAGCTTTCCGTAAATCAATAGTTCCTGGCAGCGACATGGGTCTTCCTGTTATAATTTCAAATGGGCTTAGACCTGTAGTTCTGTTCGGGGTTGCCCTAATACTACATAGCACTATTGGTAGTGCCTGGGGCCATGGTGTTCCTTCTTGGTGATATTTGGCAAGCCGTTGTTTCAGAGTTCGATTCATTCGTTCTACTTGTCCTGATGATTGTGGATGATAAGGGCAGTGTAAATCCCACGTAATGTTCAGTAATCTACAGACTTCTTGACAGACAGCACCTGTGAAGTGTGTTCCCTGATCTGAGTCAATGCTACTCGGGACTCCCCATCGGGGAATGTAATCCTTACACAAGACCTTTGCAGTGTGATTGGCTGTGGCTCTTTTAGTTGGGACAGCTTCTACCCATCTAGAGAATCTGTCGACCATGACAAGAATGTTAGTGTATCCTTGGCATGAAGGAAGAGATATATAATCAATCTGCAGATGCTGGAATGGTCCGACAGGGGCAGAGGACCTCAGTTGGGGCATTACCGTGATAGGTCCAGAATTATTTTTCTGGCAGACCACACAGTGGTCTGCCATCAGCTGGGCATGTTTTTTAAATCCCCGATCCCACCAACTTTTCTGGAACCGTGCCGTCATCTGTTGTGAGGCCAAGTGTCCCCATGAGTGGATCTGTTGGGCTAAAAAAGGCATAAGTGCTTGTGGCGCGACTGGTTTGTCGGTAATTCTTTGTCTCCAGACACCATCTTCACATAGCTTAATTCCTGCCTCAATCCATGTCCATTTTTCCTCTCAGGAGCACTCGTCTTGCATTGTTTGAAGGTCTTGTGTCAGAGTCCTGAGTGCTTTCAATCTGCATATCTGTGTTGGTTCTTCTGGGGGAGTGCCCTGTGAGGCGGCATCTTTAGCTGTCTGGTCGGCTAGGGCATTTCCCTGTGCTTCCAAGGTATTTTCCTTGGTATGGGCCTTACACTTCAGGATGGACACTTCCTGAGGTAATTGTATGGCCTCTAGTAAGTCTCGGACTTCTTTTCCATTTCGGATAGGTGTACCAGCAGCAGTGAGGAATCCTCTTTTCCGCCATAGCAGGCTCCATCTGGAGTAGGCCACAATCATTCTTATCTTTAGCCCATATCGGGTGTTCCTTCAATTCTTCTTTCTTCAAAGTTCGAATTGACCATGTCACCCGACCATCCTCAAAATGCAACGATGAATCTACTTGGATTAGAACGTCCATTCCCAAAAGGAATTGATCTACTGGGCCTATCCAGACCGGCGTGGTTAGTTCATGTGGACCCAGCCCTATAAGTACCGGTGTTGTCCTTTTAATTTCCATTTTATGGCCTCCAACTACATAGGCTGTACGTACCCTACCATCCAACGGCAAAAATCTCCATATTGTAGTGGTAAGCATGTTAATTCCGCCCCTGTGTCTAAAAGACAGTCCACATCCTTATCGCCCACCCTCACAGTTATATATAGCCCATCTCCCCTCTGTTGTATTAGTGCGAGGAGAGGGGCCAGGGTGGGCTCTAATCGTTTTTTGCTATCCCAAGTAACTCCTTCTGTTGTTGTATTGTCAGTCGCTTAAATGCTTCTAAAAGGTCGTTATCTTATGACAAGCCTGATTTGTTGGCTGAATTGTATCCCTGGCTGCGTCCTCTTCCCCGGCCGCGACCTTGCTGTTTTGCCCTGCACGTCTTGGCCCAGTGACCTTCTTTCCCACAATAATGACATTTTCCGGGTAATTTTCCTAATAACTGTTTATCGGAATTCTCGGATTTCCATCCCATAGCCTGCACAGTTTGAACTTTAGCTCCCATATCCCGATCTAATTGGTTACATCGATCCACCAATGCTGCAAAGGTAGTTCCTCTACCTTCCCAGTCCGGTAACACTACCTTAAGCATTTTGGACAGTTCTGGCTTTAGACCTGCCACGAAAGCTGCTTTCATGGGTCCAAACACTTGTTCATCCATTTCCTCATCCGTATTATTCATACCCGAATGTTCTAGCCACGTGCATCTAAACCGCTCGTCATACTCCAGGACCTCCTCTGTTCCTTTCTGTTGGCAGGCTGCAATTTTTCCCCAGTCTGTCTTAGCTGGACTGAAGGCTTGCAGCCAGTGTTTAATCGCCTCCCACCCTGCATTTAATTCTTGCTCATCCTGCCCCAAAACTTCTTCTACCTTTTCGTGCAATTTTCTTCCTTGTGTTTTTGGCACCATTATGGTCAAAATTTGCACTCCGTCCCAGGGATGAAGTTGATATATATTTCTTAAGCGGTCCAATTGGTCCCACGTTTTCAATCCCCCTTTCTTTGGATTGGGCAATTCCTTGGACCATTTATCAATTTTCTCTGGGTTTGCCGGATCATGAAATAAGTATTCTGCATACACCCTTTTCCTCGTTTTTTTGGTTCCGTCCTCATCCGCAGTCTCTTCTGATTTGACTACAACTCATCTTTTTTTAAACGGGGCAAAGCGCACCCCTAATTCTTCATCCTCTGACCCTGTATCGTCGGAGGATTCAGAATCCGTATCTATTCCTCAGTCGTGTCCTCGGGTTTCCGCTTTTAATTTATCCAGACATAGGTACCCTGGGAATTGACCAATACATTTTCCTTTTCCTATTACTGTCTCTTGACCTAATGATTTTTTCCATTCTTTAATTTCACCTTTAAGATCTTTAACTTCCGCTTCCGACTTTTCAAGTTCAAGTCTTTTCTGTCGCAGCTGTGCACAAACAGCTTGCAATTGGTCCTTTGTACTGGTCAGTTCTCGATCATGTTGGGAACGCATTATAATTTCATTCCACTTTCGGATCTGTCCCATAATGGCTGGAGACCATGGGATTCGCTCTTTATTTTTCATACGGGTCGTTTTTCCCCAGACCCTTTTGATCTCGTCCAAGGACCATTGTCCTTTAGAGGTTCCGTACTTTTGTTCGATCTTAATACAGGTTTTAGAATAGTTGAATTTTTGCTCTATGTATTCTTTCAACTGTTCGAGGATTTCATCTATCGAAACCTCAGGTGGTGCCTGCCCACCTTTAACAGTTGAAGGCAATTCTTTGCTCTTATCTCCTGCTGCCATAATACTTATTTCTTTACTGGGGTCTCGAGTCATAGGCTTTCCAGCCGATCAGTGGGTCGGTGATTAATTAACAAACACACCGCCGAAGTTAGACGTCTATGGGACCTCGAACCGATTACCAACCAGAGGGCTCACAAACCGGGGGCTTTCGGAATCACGTAGAAGGAGAGACGAATTTAGACTTTTGACCGAGGACTTTTCTAAAGAGGAATCCTTACCTCAGTATGTAGGTCCGATGTCCAAAATTCAGTTTCTTCCCTCAGCGATCATGTTCGTGACGCCAAAATTGTTAGATCTCTTAATTTTCAATGAAATGCGAACTCCGGTTGTAGTTTTAATGTAATTTTATTCTGGCAGCTGCAACAAGTTCTTGGCTTTAAGCCAGGCCTTTGTCCTTCTGAGAACACATGGCCAAAATGGCTGTTCTTATACCTGGCTCAGTTTACAGAAAAGAACGCACCTTCTTTGAACTTATTGGCTCAACTGATATACTGTTAACCTTTAATTGGCTCGCTACCAAAGATCCTAAAATGTCAAGTTGATTGATGACTTAATGCAACATGCTCCCACTCACGTAGCAACGCTGACTGGGAAGTCTGTGAATTCTCATAGCCTGTCTGAATGCAGCCTGTTTGAATTCTCTATCACGTTATGTGTCTCCCCGTGCGCTGTGTATCTCCCCATGCATTGTGTATCTCCCTGTGCACTGTGTATCTCCCCGTGCGGCGTGTATCTCCCCATGCGTTGTGTATCCCCCCGTGCGCTGTGTATCTCCCCATGCACTGTGTATCTCCCTGTGCACTGCGCATTGAATGAAGGCCTCCGACCGCAATCGAAGGCGCCTCCGTGACCACCAGGTATTTTTGCAAAATGTTTTTGGGTCGGAGGCATTCGTCCGAAGGAAGCCTCTGACCGCAATTTTCTCCCCATTATGATTGGGCAGAGACAATTATGAAAGGGAAATCGTGCTTGACAAATCTGTGAAGAGTTTTTTGAGGTTGTAATTAGCAGGATAGATAAGGGGGAACTGGTGGATGTAGTATATTTGGGGATTTTCAGAAAGCATTTGATAAGGTGCCACATAAGAGATGATTATACAAAATTAGGGCTCATGGGATTGGGGGTAATATACCAGCATGGATTGAGGATTGGTTAATGGACAGAAAACAGAGAGTAGGAATAAACGGGTCATTTTTGGGCCAGCATGCTGTAGCTAGTGGGGTGCCGCGAGGATCAATGCTTAGGCCTCAGCTATTCACAATCTATATCAATGATTTAGAGGAGGGGGCTGAGTGTAATGCATCCGAGTTTGCTCACGTTACAAAGCTTGGTGGAAAAATCAGTTGTCAGGAGGATGCAAAGTGAGTGACCAAGAACATGGCAGATGGAATATAATGTGGAGAAATGTGAAGTTATCCACTTTGGAAGGAAACATAGAAAGGCAGATTATTGTTTAAATGGTGAGAGATTGGGAAATGTTGGTGTTCAGAGGGACCTGGGTGTCCTTGTACACCAATCACTGAAAGTTAACATGCAGATACAGCAAGCAATTAGGAAAGCAAATGGTATGTTGGCCTTTATTACAAGAGGATTTGAGTATAAGAATAAAGACGTCTTACTGTAATTATACAGGGCCCTGGTGAGACCGCACCTGGAGTATTGTGTACAGTTTTGGTCTCCTTACCTCAGGAAGGATATACTTGCCATAGAGGGAGTGCAACGAAGGTTCACCAGACTGATTCCTGGGATGGGGCGATTATCCAATGAGGAGAGATTGAGTAGACTAGGCCGATATTCTCCAGAGTTTAGAGGAATGAGGTGATCTCATTGAACAATCCAAAATTCTCAGGGCTTGACAGGGTAGTTGCCAAGAGGATGTTTCCCCTGGAAACCTGATTGGAGGGATTCAAACATGGAATTGCGGGAAAGATGGACACTATTTTGGGAGGCGACAACATGTTTAAGGACATTGGAGAGGAAATGGAGGATGGAGATGGGGCGGTAGTTTGCAAGGTCGGAGGAGTCAAGGGTTTTTTTTTAGGAGAGGGGTAATGACGGCAGATTTGAGGGAGGCAGTACCTGAGGAAAGAGAACAGTTAACAATGTCAGCTAACATGGGAGCCAGTTTGGAGTTCCACATGGGGATAAGGTCTAGGGAGCAGGAAGTGGGTCTCATGGACAGGATGAGAGCAGAGAGATCACGAGGCGAGATCGGAGAGAAACTGGAGAAAGATGCGCGTTCATGGCTCGGGCAGGGGGGAACCCGGTGGGCGAGGGGAAGGAAGGGAAGAGGCAGAGGCAGCTGATCAGACGGTCTCAATCTTAGAGACAAAGAGGTCCATGAGCTCCTCACACTTATTGTCGGAGGCGAGGGTGGAGGAGACAGGGGAGAGGGGCTTAAGAAGATGGTTAGCAGTAGAGAATAGAAGCCGGGGTTTATTTTTGCATTCCTGAATGATTCTGGAACAGTGATCAATTTTGGCAGATGAGAGCAGACCCGATAATGCTTTATCTGGTGTTGAATGATTAAACCAGTTGCCTGACATATCCATTGAAGTCTGCGCCCCTTGGACTGAAGGGAGCGAAGATGAGGGCCATACCAGGGGGGATGGTCAAGGTGAGAGAGAGGAATGGTTTTAATAAGGACTAGGTGGTGAGGGCGTGCTTGAACAGATCAGTAGCTGCAGAAATGTCGTGGTGAATGGTAGGTCAAAGGCTGGTCAGTTTGAAACATAGAAACATAGAAAATAGGTGCAGGAGTAGGCCATTCGGCCCTTCGAGCCTACACCGCCATTCAATAAGATCATGGCTGATCATTCCCTCGGTAGCCCTTTCCTGCTTTCTCTCCATACCCCTTGATCCCTTTAGCCGTAAGGGCCATATCTAACTCCCTCTTGAATATATCCAATGAACTGGCATCAACAACTCTCTGCGATCGGGAATTCCACAGGTTGGGGAGTTTACATGGAGGGAAAGATTAAGGGAGGATAGGAAGCTGGTGAACTCAGAGCGAGAACATGATGAATTGAGATGGAGGTAGAAATCACCGAGGATGAGAAGTCGCTCGGTGCTGAGGCTGAGGGAGGAAAGCAGTGAAGATATTGCAATGATAAAAACCCATATGGATTGTATCTGAACTCAGCTCCCAACATCCTTCTGTTCTGGTGTTGTGGTAGAATCGCTCACCACTGCCACTTTTATTCTCTTGCTATTTCTCCTGAAAATATTATAACCAGGAATAGTGGCCCTGAAATTCCGGTCAGAGGCTTCCCGCGGGCAATTGCCTCCGACCAGAGAATTTTTCCGAAAGTACCTGGTGGTCCCGGAGGTGCCCCGGATTCTGGTGATGTCATGTATGTACTTTTGGGATCACTAGCCACTAGATGGCGTCACTGTTGGAGGCCAGACATTTTGTATATTAATCACTTTGGGCCTGAATAAAGCAGAGCCAAGGTCATACCTCTTGGAGTTAAACAGTACTCAGTCTAACAGTTATTGTATACACAACATTTGGTGACGAGGCAACAAGAACCTTTGCATACAGAAATGAGCACAATTGGATTGTTGGAGCAATTTTTGGAAGGAGAAGATTGGGCAGACTTTGTGAGCCGTTTGAGCCAGTTCTTCATGGCCAACAAAATGGAGGAGGTCGGCGACGCAGATCGGCACCGGGCAGTGTTCCTCACGGTTTGTGGTCCAAAAATTTATGGTCTGATAAAGAATCTACTCCTGCCTTTGAGTCCAACAGAGAAGACATATGATGAATTGTGTACACTGGTACAGGACCACCTTAAGCCAGACGAAGGCATTATCATCTCGAGATACAGATTTTACACGCACGTTCGCTCAGAGGGCCAGAATGCGGTCGAATTCGTTGCCGACCTGAGACGTCTAACAGGACTGTGTAAGTTCGGGGCTGTGTTGGCAGACATGCTGCGGGACTTCTTTGTAATCGGCATCAACCACGAGGTGATCCTGCGTAAACTACTGGCGGTGGAGACGTTGGACTTGAACAGGACCATCACGATCGCTCAGTCATGCATGACGACGGATAGAAGTCTAAAGCAGATATCAGTGAAAAATCAAAACTCGGCAAGTACTGTAAATGTGATTGATTCGGCGTTCGGCAGAGCATCACATGGCAGGGCCTACCCGACTGCGTACGCAAAACCTGTGGCTGCCCAAAGTCCGCCAGCGGGAATGCATCCGATTTCTCCCTGTTTGCGTTGTGGGGAAAATCACCGGCACCAGCAGTGCCGATTTAAGCAATATAGTTGCAAAGGGTGTCTGAGAGTGGGGCATCTCCAGCGCAAGTGTCCGCAGATGAGCAAGCGTGCTGCGACACACCACATGGGGGATGATGGTCAGACTAACGTGGATCCTGATACGCAATCAAGATACCAGAGGAGGAAGTTTATGGACTGTACTCATTCCTAACTAAGAGCAAACCGATAATGATCAACGTGAAATTTAATGGGGTGCTGGTATCGATGGAACTGGACACAGGAGCGAGTCAATCGATAATGAGCCAAAGGACATTCGACAAGCTGTGGGATACTAAGGCTGTGAGGCACAGGCTGCATCCAGTCAATGCCAAGTTGTGCACATACACCAAAGAACACAATGGTGATCGGCAGTGCCACAATTAAAGTGTCATATGACAGTGCGGTTCACGAGTTACCGCTATGGATTGTCCCAGGCAATGGCCCAACGTTGTTCGGCAGGAACTGGCTTGAAAAAATCAGATGCGACTGGAACGACATCAAGGCGTTGTCATTGGAGGAAAATATATGTGCCCAAGTACTGAGCAAGTTCCCCTCGCTGTTCGAACCAGGCATCGGCAACTTCACGGGAGCCAAGGTACAGATCCACGTGGATTTGGATGCAAGACGCGTCCATCATAAAGCTCGGGCAGTTCCGTATATGATGAGGGAGAAGGTCGAAATCAAACTGGACAGACTCCAGCGTGAAGGGATCATATCACCAGTTGATTTTAATGAATGGGCTCGCCCCATTGCTCCTGTGCTGAAAAGTGATGGCACAGTCAGGATCTGTGAGGACTACAAGGCTACGATCAACAGGGTTTCGAAACAGGATCAGTACCTGTTACCGAAGGCTGATGACTTGATTGCAACGTCAGGCGGGGGGAAGTCGTTCACCAAACTGGACTTGACGTTGGCCTACATGACACAGGAGCTGGTCGAGACATTGAAGAGACTTATGTGCATTAACACATATAAAGAACTGTTTATTTATCATAGGTGCCCTTTTGGAATTCGCTCGGCTGCAGGAATATTTCAGAGGAACATGGAGAGTCCGTTCCCAGAACCGTCGTGTTCCAAGATGACATCCTGATCACAGGTCGCGACTCCGAGGAACATCTGAACAACCTGGAAGAGGGTCTACATCATCTGGACAAAGTGGGACTCAGACTGAAACGCTCGACGTGCGTCTTCATGGCACCAGAGGTCGAATTCCTGGGGAGGAAAATTGCTGCTGATGGCATCAGGCCCACGGCATCAGGCAAAAACCAAGGCCATCAAGAATGCACCCAAGCCGCAGAATATGATGGAGCTGCGGTCGTTCCTGGTTCTACTCAACTACTTCGGTAACTTCCTACCTAAATTGAGCACCTTATTAGAACCACTGCACATGCTGCTAAGAAAAGGTGACAACTGGATGTGGGGTGCGTCTCAAGACAGAGCTTTTGAGAAAGTCATTAATCTGCTTTGCTCTAATATGCTGCTGGTACATTATGACCCATATAAACGTTCAGTATTGGCCTGTGATGCTTCGTCATATGGAATTGGTTGCATACTCCAACAAACTAATGAGTCGGGTAAACTTCAACCAGTCGCATATGCTTCAAAAGTTTGTCGAAAGTGGAAAGAGACCACATCATGGTAGAGAAAGAAGCACTAGCCTGTGTGTATGGGATTAAAAAGATGCATCAGTACCTGTTTGGTCTTCGGTTTGAACTGGAGACAGATCACAAGTCGCTCATTTCACTGTTCTCCGAAAACAAAGGTATCAATACCAATGCTTCATCCCGCATCCGGAGGTGGGCGCTGACATTATCCGCTTATGATTATGTAATTCGCCATAGACCTGGCACCGGAAATTGTGTCGATGCTTTGAGCCGTCTACCGTTGCCCACACCGGAGGTGGAAACACCACAACTGGCAGACCTATTGTTAGTTATGGATGCTTTTGAGAATGAAGGAATCCCTGTCACGGCTCAACATGTTATGACCTGGACCAGCCAGGACCCAATTTTATCGGTGGTGAAGTTGTATCCTCAAAGGTGATTGGTCTGCCATACCCAAGCAAATGTGTGAGGAGACCAAACCTTACATTCGTCGCAAAGACAAACTGTCTATTCAGTCAGATTGTATACTGTGGGGAAATCGTGTTGTTATGCCCATGAAAGGGAGAGAGAAATTTGTACGTCAGCCACATAGCACACATCCCGGCATTGCAATGATGAAAGCCATTGCCAGGTCTCATGTCTGGTGGCTGGGAATTGACTCTGAGCTGGAATCATGTGTGCATCAGTGCAACACTTGCATGCAGCTCAGCAAAGCACCAGCGGAATCACCGCTGAGTCTGTGGTCATGGCCGTCTAAACCATGGTCCAGTATCCACATAGACTTTGCAGGTCCCTTCCTGGGGAAAATGTTGTTAGTTGTGGTGGATGCCGATTCAAAGTGGATAGAGTGTATAATCATGTCATCCAGCACATCCACAGCTACCATTGAGAATTTCCGTGTCATGTTCACGACACATGATCTGCCTGACATCGTTGTTAGCGACAACGGATCGTGCTTCACCAGTCAGGAGTTTCAAAAGTTCATGAAACTCAATGGTACCAAACATGTAAGGTCAGCACTATTCAAACCTGCATCCGATGGGCAAGCAGAACGTGCTGTCCAAATCATAAAGCAGAGTAAGAAGCGAGTAACCCAGGGGTCACTGCAGACCCACCTGTCATGCATACTGCTTAGATACAGGACAAGACCATACATGCTTACAGGGGTCTCGCTTGCTGAACTAATAATGAAGAGAGGTCTGAAGACCAAGCTATCTCTTGTACACCCTGACTTGAATAATCATGTTGAATATAGAAGACAAAGTCAGCAAGGGTATCACGATCGCGCAGCTGTGTCACACGATATTTCGGTAAATGATCCTGTATATGTTCTGAATAATGGTCAGGGTCCCAAGTGGATCGCTGGTACTGTCATGGCCAAGGAGGGCAACAGAGTATTTATTGTCAAGCTCAAAAATGGGCAAACATGCAGGAAACATGGATCAGACAAAGCTGCGGCACACAGATGAACCGGAACAGTCGGAGGAAGAGACAAGCGACGACCAACCAACCTACCCCCAGTCATCAGAGGACTCAGTGGTCATCAGTGAATCGGGACTTTCAATCACTGACATGCTCAATGAAAATGGACTTTCAATCCTTGACATGGCCATTGCCACTCAAACCAGGTCAGCCACCCAGCCACCAATCACAACAGACTCTGAACACTCACCCAAGGCTGGAGTTGAACTGAGACGGTCAACCCGGGAGCGTAAAACACCAGGCCGTCTCAATTTGAAAAAGACTGTGTTAATATCTCAGAGGGGGGTATTGTCATGTGTATATACTTTCGGGATCACTAGCCACTAGATGGCGTCACTGTTGGAGGTCATTGGGCTGCACACCAAGTATAAAAGGCCAGCCATTTTGTACATTAGTCACTTTGGGCCTTAATAAAGCAGAGCCAAGGTCATAACTTGGAGTTAAACAGTACTCAGTCTAACAGTTATTGCATACACTACAGGTGGGGAGGCCTTCTCTTCCCGCGATGCGGAGCGCGCTCCCGTCCTCCAGGTTCTCACGCAGAAGGTGCAGTCACGTGTGACTGCTCAGCCAATCAGGTACAGTATTCCACAGCTTTCATAGAAACATAGAAAATAGGTGCAGGAGTAGGCCATTCGGCCCTTTGAGCCTGCACCGCCATTCAATAAGATCATGGCTGATCATTCCCTCAGTACCCCTTTCCTGCTTTCTCTCCATACCCCTTGATACCTTTAGCCATGAGGGCCATATCTAACTTCCTCTTGAATATATCCAATGAACTGGCCTCAACAACTCTCTCATTAATAGCACTAGCAACTCTGTATCTACCAGTTCTCATTGCTATTAATTGAGAAAAAACCCAAACACAATAACACCAATTAAAAAATAAAAAACACACCTGACATAAAGTTAATCAATATCTCAGAGAAAAAAAATTCAGAATTTTTAAAAAGTTTTTTTAATTATGGTTTAAAATAAATTTAACATAGTGGGCAGGATTTTAAAAATAAAATGTGTATTTTTAATTTTATTTTTTATGTTTTAAGTGTGTTTTAAGACTCTTAATCCTGTAACAGTAGGCTATGCGCCTGCTTTTATCATGCGCAAGAGTTTTGAGGACATTTTCTGGACAAGATATGGGTAAATCCCGCAATCTTGCCCATGCAAATGTCCTCGCTCCCGAGATACGTTGGATCTGTCAAGCTCCAGCTTGATGGATTGGAAAAGCCGGTTTACAGCGCATGAGCATTGTGCACTGAAAACCAGCTTTTGCAATGCCTTCCCGGGTGCGTACACACCCCGTGCACACCTCGTGCACGCTCCGTACAGGCCCCGTACACGCTCCATTCACGCCCCGTACACATGCCATACACAGTCCGTACACACCCCGTACACAGTCCGTATACACCCCGTACACACCCCGTACACGCTCTGTACACACTACGTACACGCCCCGTACATGCTCTGTACACTCCCTGTACACACCCCGTACACATGCCGTACACATTCCGTACACACCCCGTACACTCTCCGTACACACCCCGTACACTCTCCGTACACACCCTGTACACACCATGTACACACCCCGTACACACTACATACACGCCTCGTACATGCTCCGTACACGCTCCGTACACGCTCCATTCACGCCCCGTACACGTCCCGTACACATGCCATACACAGTCCGTACACACCCCGTACACAGTCCGTATACACCCCGTACATGCTCTGTACACGCCCTGTACACACTACGTACACGCCCCGTACATGCTCTGTACACTCCCTGTACACGCCCCGTACACATTCCGTACACACCCCGTACACACCCCGTACACTCTCCGTACACACCCCGTACACACTACGTACACTCTCCGTACACACCCCGTACACACCACGTACACACCCCGTACACACTACATACACGCCTCGTACATGCTCCGTACACGCCCCGTACACATTCCGTACACGCCCCGTACACGTCCCGTACACATGCCATACACAGTCCGTACACACCCCGTACACAGTCCGTATACACCCCGTACATGCTCTGTACACGCCCTGTACACACTACGTACACGCCCCGTACATGCTCTGTACACTCCCTGTACACGCCCCGTACACATTACGTACACACCCCGTACACACCCCGTACACTCTCCGTACACACCCCGTACACACTACGTACACACCCCGTACACACCACGTACACACCACGTACACACCCCGTACACACTACATACACGCCTCGTACATGCTCCGTACACATTCCGTACATGCCCCGTACACGCCCCGTACACAGTCCGTACACGCCCCGTACACAGTCCGTACACACTCAATACACACTCCGTACACACCGTACATATCCCGTACACACTTCGTACACACCCAGTACACACCCCGTACACACCCAGTACACACATCCCATACACACACCGTACACACCCCTTACACACCCTGTACAGTCCCCATACACACTCAGTACACACTCCGTACACACCCCGTACACGCTCCGTACACACCCCGTACCCACCCCGTACACGTCCCGTACACGCTCCGTACATGCCCCGTACACGCTATGTACATGCTCCGTACACGCCCCGTACACACTCCGTATGGACTCGGGGAGGCCGGGATTTCTGGGCCAATAAGTTGGCAGTTCACTGTCTCTGTTACAGCCACTATATCCGATCCCTCCATTATTAATGATTCTACAACTCCAACTTTATTTTGAATGCTTTGTGCAATCATGTACATATCCTGTAGTCCTGACTCCAATTATTTGGAAATTTGATCCTTATCCTTTTTCCTGGTTTTCTCATTTAATTGTAATATGCCTTGCCAGTTATATATTTAGCTCTCACTATCTTATAGCCTCTTTATTTCTCTTTCTGGTCCTCTGACATTTTCTCATTATGACTGCCTCTGTTAATCCTGCACGCCCTCGTCAGTCTCTGCTACTCTTTGCTCACTCTCTGCCTATCAGTTTAAATCCTTCCCTCTTGCTCTGCACAAACACTCCTTAAGGCCATTTGGGTCAAGGCGAGTCCCATCCCCTTCATCTAATCTTTCCATGGTCCAGTCATCACTTCCTTTTCATTCTATTATGATCCTTTCTGTAAGACATGTATGGAATGCAGTATAGGCCATTCAGCACCCGGAGCCTGTTCCACTAGTCAGTTCAATCATGGCTGATCTGTATCTTAACTCAATTTACCTGTCTTGGTTCCCTATCCCTTAATACACCAGCCTAACAAAAATTTATCAATCTCAGTTTCAAAATTTTCAATTGACCCCCAGCCTCAACAGCTTTTTGGGGGAAGAGAGTTCCAGATTCCCACAGCCCTTTGTCCTGACATCACCCCTGAGCGGCCTGGCTCTCATTTTAAGGTCCTGTCCCTTGTTCTGGACTCCCCCCACCAGAGAATATATTTTCTCTCTACCCCATCAACTTCTTTAATCATCTTAAACACCTCGATTAGATCGCCCCTCAATCTTCTGTATTCAAGGGACCACAGTGCAAACTGCCATCAAAATTTAACTCTTTTAGGCCCCGGTATCATTCTGGTGAATCTGCACTGCTGCCCTCCAAGGCCGATATATTCTTCCTGAGGGGCGGGGCCCTGGACTGAACAAACGCCTCTAAATGGGATCAAAGCAGAGCATTATATCGCTGGACCATAACTTCCACCCAATGTTCTCTGCGAGTGCGCTTTGTTCTGTGCGATCCCGTTACATTTCTGCAAGGGAACAATTCCGATTACTGCGTGGCCGTGTGACCACACACCTCAGGGCGACACCCCTTTGTATTCCAGCCCCCGGAGATAAAGACCAACATTCCATCAGCCTTTCATTATTTGTTGTACCCGTTCACTAGCGTTTAGTGATTTATGTCTTAGGATCCCTGAATCTCTCTGCTTTGCCACAGTTTCATTTCTCATCATTTAGAAAATACTCTAATCTAGCTTAGGTCCAAAGTGGATGAGCTGACACTTCCTCACATTTGAACTCCATCTGCCACCGCTTTGTCCACTCCCTTAGTCCATCAATGTCCCTCTGGAACTTGGTGCTTCCATTTACATTATTTACTGAAACACCTAACTCAGTGTCAGCAAACTTGGATAAACGGCTCGCTATTCCTTCATCCAAGTCCTTTATAAACATAGTGAAGAGCTGGGATCTTGTCCACATGGAAAGAGCTCGTCCCAGTTTCGTGGGATCTAAATCTGGGACCTCAGACATTGCTTGGGAAAGCAATGCAGAATCTCCGAGTGCAGTTCTGATGAAGGCTTCACGGGGAAACCATCACTCCTCCGCTCTCCCCACAGATGTTGCCTGATCTGTTCAATGTTTCCAGCATTTTTTATTTTTCTTTCAGACTTCCAGCATCTGCAATATCCTGCGTTTTGCAGTGGATGATCCCTTGCAATACATTTGGTGTCCTTAATTCTCCAATTTCTCAGTGGATCTGCCTTCAATTCTACCCGCACACAAACTGCTTTGATGTGGTGATGCGTGCAGCCTACGGGCAGAAACAAGCTGGTTTAATTTTGTGAAGGTTGTACTTACCCTGAGCTGTGTGTGGAACAGGAGGCTGGGTCGCTCCATAAATAGCTGCCTCGCTCCATATTGCCTCAGAGATTTGCAGTGAAGCCTGTAATCTGACAGTGTTACTCTGTGTTTAGGGCTGGGTTGGTCTGGTTAAGATTACGTAGCTTCTGGGCAACAAGAAATGTGGCATCTGTCTCTCCTTCTCATTTACTGTAGTCGGTTCCACTATATCACAGGGTCTCTGGTTGCTGGCACAGTGAAGTTTGTTATTAGTCCTGGCCCAGCCCCTGCTCCTATATAATTTCCCAGCACGGCTAGTTCCATCAGCCCAATCGCTTTGCTGCTCCCTATTTTATTTTAAACAAAACTGACTGAACGAGTGTCGTTCTCGTTTTGTGAGTGCCTCTGGCCCTTTATTGCTGTATTTAAGTTTTGCAGCGCTCTGCCTGGCTCTCTGTGTCTCGATTGCTTTTCCCACTCTCAGTCATAATGTCTATTGCCAGTATAGCAACTGAATTTATTTTATCTGATTCTCTGATCCGGGAACCGAAGGATTCAAGGGCCAAGGGCTTGCGCCTGGAGCTGGCCACGGACCGAATGATCAAGTTTATCTCCGTGGGACTCCCTCTTCTCCTGGTCTCCGCAGCACTGGCAAAGGAGATCTCTCTCAGTGAGTCTCAATCCGTTGGCTTTCACAAATGGATCACTGATTGATGGATAATGGCTAGCTAATGGGCATTAATGATTAGCTAATGGATAATTAATGCATTGTTAATAATCTATGAATAATGGTTAGTTAAGGATTGGTTCTGGTTGTTTAATGCATTGTTTATGCTTGGTTGATGCTTATTGCGTGCTGAATGCTTACTTAATGTATATTTAATCGTCAGTTAATGCGTTTTAATGGTTAGCTAATAGCTGCTTAATGGAACATGAGAAACTAGGAATGTAGGAATTAGGTCATTTAATCGATTTCACATTCATCACAGGTAGTCCCTCGGAATCGAGGAAGACTTGCTTTCACTCCTGAAGTGAGTTCTTTGGTGGCTGGACAGTCCAATACGAGAGCTACAGACCCTGTCACAGGTGGGACAGATAGTCGTTGAGGGGAAGGGAGGGTGGGACTGGTTTGCCACACACTCTTTCCGCTGCCTGCGCTTGATTTCTGCATGCACTCGGCGATGAGACTCGAGGTGCTCAGCGCCCTCCCAGATGCACTTCCTCCACTTAGGGCGATCTTGGGCCAGGGACTCCCAGGTGTCGGTGGGGATGTTGTACTTTATCAGGGAGGCTTTGAGGGTGTCCTTGTAACGTTTCCGCTGCCCACCTTTGGCTCATTTGCCATGAAGGAGTTCCAAGTAGAGCACTTCCTTTGGGAGTCTCGTGTCTGACATGCGAACAATGTGGCCTGCCCAGCGGAGCTGGTCGAGTGTGGTCAGTGCTTCAATGCTGGGGATGTTGGCCTGAATGAGGATGCTGATGTTGGTGCGCCTTTCCTCCCAGGGGATTTGTAGGATCTTGCGGTATTTCTCTAGCAACTTGAGGTGTCTACTGTACATGGTCCATGTCTCTGAGCCATACAGGAGGGCGGGTATTACTACAGACCTGTAGACCATGAGCTTGGTGGCAGTTTTGAGGGCCTGGTCTTCAAACACTCTTTTCCTCAGGCAGCCGAAGGCTGTACTGGCGCACTGGAGGCGGTGTTGGATCTCGTCGTCGATGCCTGCTCTTGTTGATAGGAGGCTCCTGAGATAGGGGAAATGGTCCACGGTGTCCGGGGCTGCGCCATGGATATTGATGACTGGGGGGCAGTGTTGTGCGGTGAGGACAGGCTGGTGAAGGACCTTTGTCTTACGGATCTTGTTTAGCGTAAGGCCCATGTTTTCGTATGCCTCAGTAAATACGTTGACTAAGTCCTGGAGTTCAGCCTCTGTGTGCGCAGACGCAGGCGTTGTCCGTGTACTGTAGCTCGACGACAGAGGTTGGGGTGGTCTTGGATCTGGCCTGGAGACGGTGCAGGTTGAACAGGTTCCCACTGATTCTGTAGTTTAGTTCCACTCCAGTGGGGAGCTTGTTGAGTGTGAGATGGAGCATGGTGGCGAAAAAGATTGAGAAGAGGGTTGAGGCGATGATGCAGCCCTGTTTGACCCCGGTCTGGATGTGGATTGGGTCTGTGATGGATCTGTTGGTAAGGATCACAGCCTGCATGTCGTCGTGGAGCAGGCGGAGGATGGTGATGAACTTTTGGGGGCATCCGAAACGGAGGACACTCCATAGACCCTCGCGTTTGACAGTGTCAAAGGCCTTTGTAAGGTCGAAGAAGGCCATGTATAAGGGCTGCATTTTTCCTGCAGCTGTCACGCTGCAAAAATCATGTCCATTGTGCCCCGTAGGGGACGAAATCCGCACTGTGACTCCGGGAGGAGCTCCTCGGCCACAGGGAAGAAGATGGTTGAGGAGGACTCTAGCGACGACTTTCCCAGTGGCTGATAACAGGGAGAATCCTCTGTAGTTGCTGCAGTCGGACTTGTCGCCTTTTTTAAAGATGGTCACGATCACTGCATCCCTGAGATCCCCTGGCATTCTCTCCTCCCTCCAGATGAGAGGGATGAGGTGGTGTTTATTCAGTCTGCCTTTCTAGTTCCTGGGATGTGCTTATTCTCCCTGTTGAGACAATGTTCATAAAGGTATTTCATTTGTCCATAATTAAGGTTTTCTTGTATTATCCCACCCCCATGTTCATTTCAAGCTTTCCCCTTATACGAACAGGAGTAGGCCATTCAGCCCATCAAGTGTGATCTGCACCTCGAGTCCTTTGTCCCATATCCCTCAATACCCTCGCACAACAAAACATTATCGATCTCAGTTCGGAAAATTTCAATTTCAATCTACAGCCTTTTGGGGGAGAATGTTCCAGATTCCTTTTACCCTTTGCGTGAAAATGTCCTTCCTGATTTCACTTCCAAATTGAATTTTAAGATTATGCCCTTTTGTTCTGGAGTCCCACCAGAGGAAATCATTCATCTGCCTTATCAAATCCCTTTATCATTTTAAATTATCTCGATTAAACCAGTGCTCAACCTTCTAACATCAAGGGTTACAAATCAAGTCACAATTTAACACTTTAATACCTGACATCATTCTGGTGAATCAGCGGTGCAGTCCTCCAGATGAGGTCTGACCAAGGATCTGTACAACTGAGGCATCACTTTCTCACCTTTGAAATCTAAGCTCCTTCATTTAACAACCAACATTCCATTAGCTTTTGCTCATTACTTTTTCATAAGGGCATAAGAAATAGAAGCAGGAGTCGGCCATTCGGCCCCTCGAGCCTGCTCCTCCATTCAATGAGATCATGGCTGATCTTCTGCCTCAACTCCACTTTCCCGCCCGATCCCCATATTCCCCCAATTCCCTTAGTGTCCAAAAATCTATTGATCTCATCCTTGCATCTACTCAACGACTGAGTATTCACAGCCCTCTGGGGAAGACAGTTCCAAAGATTCACAACCCTCTGAGTGAAGAAATTTCTCCACATCTGAGTTCTAAATGGCCTTTAATTATAATGTTTTTCTATTTTTCCCTGATGTGGCCTTAATCACTAATGCCCTATTACCGTTATTAAACTCTGTCCCTTCCTGACACAACCTGCTTGATTTTAATAAATCGTTACTCTGCTCTACAGCCTTGACTTTTCTCTTCAGACATTAATTTACCGTTTCCTGAACTCTCCCTCCCCCTTATTAGTTTACAGCCCTATCTACCCCCCTAGGTCACTGGTCCCAGCCCGGTTTAAGAGAAGCCCATCTCGACGGAACAGCTCTCTCTTTCCCCAGTACCCATGAAACGATATCCCTTTCTCCCACACTACTCTTTCAACCACGCATTTAATCTGTTTGTCCCTTTGCCAATTTGTGCGTGGCTCAGGTAGTAATCCAGAGATTATTACCTTTGAGGTTTTGCTTTTTAATTTGTACCCTAGCTCCTCAATTCCCTCAGCAGAAACTCATTCCTAGTTATACCAATGTCGTTGGTTCCTATGTGGACCACAACAGCTCGATCCTTCCCCTCTGTTATGTTCAGAATAAATCCACAGGACTGTATCGCAAGCTCAAACTGTTGTGATCTTGGTCTCTTTAGTCAGACTCCAGAGTGGAGAAGCAGCATGGTGACCCAGGATGTGCACAGGTGACCTTTAGGTCTCCCATAGGTGTGCCCCCTAGTGGCAAATCTTACATTTTGGTGAGGTTTACATACATAACATCACTCCCTCTCAAAGTCTTATGTACAAGTTATTTGCAAGTTGAGGCGATCTGGCGCCCTGCATCCCCGGGTCGATCGCCTGGGTTGAAGTCGTGACGTGGTGGGTTCATCCTCGTGGTTGACAGCGAGGTCAATTGTGTTAGTGGGTCACTGGGGGCCAGGTCCTTTCACAGTGGTTCCTGTTTATCTGTAGTTTGCCGTTTGGTCTGGTCCAAATGTTTTACTCGTTAGCTCGGTACATGGTTTCACAATCAAACGCTCCGTTTTCATCACATACACTACATTCCCCCCCTTGGCTAATGGGGTGCTAGCGGCCCAACTGGGACCCTGAACATGGTCTATATCACTTATTCTGATGTCGCGTGGAGGGGCCGTGCGGTTATGGTGCATTCTCTGCTGATGGCAAATGGAACACTCGGTTCTGAGTGATCCTGTCTGGTGACTGCGTAGCACCCAGGATAGCCAGGTCTACAGGGAGTCTACCATGACATGCATGGTGCTGGGTTTAGTGATTTGGGCTGCCTGCTCCTGGCTATTGTCACTGACCCTGAGGTCTAGCAAGCCCAGGATGGCCGCAATAGCCTTGAGACTTTCGGTAGTGGTGGGAGGCCTAGTGGTCCCCGTGGACCTTGGGCCGTAGTATGGGGGCCCCCGACCACCGACTGTGTGTAGCTGCCCTGCCTTACTTTGCAACGTTGGGATGGGTCTTTCGTCTCTGCGATGGATAGGTTGTGACATCCCATCAGCAGTTCATCTTTGGCAGGCGGTAACATGGGATCCTGGCTGGACCAGGTCCTAAGCTGGGGGGCCATTACAGTTGACCCCTCGCTTTTAGCACTTCCATGACCTAGAAACATAGAAACATAGAAAATAGGTGCAGGAGCAGGCCATTCAGCCCTTCTAGCCTGCACCGCCATTCAATGAGTTCATGGCTGAACATGAAACTTCAGTACCCACTTCCTGCTTTCACGCCATACCCCTTGATCCCCCGAGTAGTAAGGACTTCATCTAACTCCCTTTTGAATATATTTAGTGAATTGGCCTCAACTACTTCCTGTGGTAGAGAATTCCACAGGTTCACCACTCTCTGGGTGAAGAAGTTTCTCCTTATCTCGGTCCTAAATGGCTTACCCCTTATCCTTAGACTGTGACCCCTGGTTCTGGACTTCCCCAACATTGGGAACATTCTTCCTGCATCCAACCTGTCCAAACCCGTCAGAATTTTAAACGTTTCTATGAGGTCCCCTCTCACTCTTCTGAACTCCAGTGAATACAAGCCCAGTTGATCTAGTCTTTCTTGATAGGTCAGTCCCACCATCCCGGGAATCAGTCTGGTGAATCTTCGCTGCACTCCCTCAATAGCAAGAATGTCCTTCCTCAAGTTAGGAGACCAAAACTGTACACAATACTCCAGGTGTGGCCTCACCAAGGCCCTGTACAACTGTAGCAACACCTCCCTGCCCCTGTACTCAAATCCCCTCGCTATGAAGGCCAACATGCCATTTGCTTTCTTCACCGCCTGCTGTACCTGCATGCCAACCTTCAATGACTGATGTACCATGACACCCAGGTCTCGTTGCACCTTCCCTTTTCCTAATCTGTCACCATTTATATAATAGTCTGTCTCTCTGTTTTTACCACCAAAGTGGATAACCTCACATTTATCCACATTATACTTCATCTGCCACGCATTTGCCCACTCACCTAACCTATCCAAGTCACTCTGTAGCCTCATAGCATCCTCCTCGCAGCTCACACTGCCACCCAACTTAGTGTCATCCGCAAATTTGGAGATACTACATTTAATCCCCTCGTCTAAATCATTAATGTACAATGTAAACAGCTGGAGCCCCATCACAGAACCCTGTGGTACCCCACTAGTCACTGCCTGCCATTCCGAAAAGTACCCATTTACTCCTACTCTTTGCTTCCTGTCTGACAACCAGTTCTCAATCCACGTCAGTACACTACCCCCAATCCCATGTGCTTTAACTTTGCACATTAATCTCCTGTGTGGGACCTTGTCGAAAGCCTTCTGAAAGTCCAAATATACCACATCAACTGGTACTCCTTTGTCCACTTTATTGGAAACATCCTCAAAAAATTCCAGAAGATTTGTCAAGCATGATCTCCCTTTCACAAATCCATGCTGACTTGGACCTATCATGTCACCATTTTCCAAATGCGCTGCTATGACATCCTTAATAATTGATTCCATCATTTTACCCACTACTGAGGTCAGGCTGACCGGTCTATAATTCCCTGCTTTCTCTCTCCCTCCTTTTTTAAAAAGTGGGGTTACATTGGCTACCCTCCACTCGATAGGAACTGATCCAGAGTCAATGGAATGTTGGAAAATGACTGTCAATGCATCCGCTATTTCCAAGGCCACCTCCTTAAGTACTCTGGGATGCAGTCCATCAGGCCCTGGGGATTTATCGGCCTTCAATCCCATCAATTTCCCCAACACAATTTCCCGACTAATAAAGATTTCCCTCAGTTCCTCCTCCTTAATAGACCCTCTGACCACTTTTATATCCAGAAGGTTGTTTGTGTCCTCCTTCGTGAATACTGAACCAAAGTACTTGTTCAATTGGTCTGCCATTTCTTTGTTCCCCGTTATGACTTCCCCTGATTCTGACTGCAGGGGACCTACGTTTGTCTTTACTAACCTTTTTCTCTTTACATACCTATAGAAACTTTTGCAATCCGCCTTAATGTTCCCTGCAAGCTTCTTCTCGTACTCCATTTTCCCTGCCCTAATCAAACCCTTTTTCCTCCTCTGCTGAGTTCTAAATTTCTCCCAGTCCCCAGGTTCGCTATTTCTGGCCAATTTGTATGCCATTTCCTTGGCTTTAATACTATCCCTGATTTCCCTAGATAGCCACGGTTGAGCCACCTTCCCTTTTTTATTTTTACGCCAGACAGGAATGTACAATTGTTGTAATTCATCCATGCGGTCTCTAAATGTCTGCCATTGCCCATCCACAGTCAACCCCTTAAGTATCATTAGCCAATCTATCTTAGCCAATTCATGCCTCATACCTTCAAAGTTACCCTTCTTTAAGTTCTGGACCATGGTCTCTGAATTAACTGTTTCATTCTCCATCCTAATGCAGAATTCCACCATATTATGGTCACTCTTCCCCAAGGGGCCTCGCACAATGAGATTGCTAATTAATCCTCTCTCATTACACAACACCCAGTCTAAGATGGCCTCCCCCCTGGTTGGTTCCTCGACATATTGGTCTAGAAAACCATCCCTTATGCACTCCAGGAAATCCTCCTCCACCGTATTGCTTCCAGTTTGGCTAGCCCAATCTATGTGCATATTAAAGTCACCCATTATAACTGCTGCACCTTTATTGCATGCACTCCTAATTTCCTGTTTGATGCCCTCCCCAACATCACTACTACTGTTTGGAGGTCTGTACACAACTCCCACTAACGATTTTTGCCCTTTAGTGTTCTGCAGCTCTACCCATATAGATTCCACATCATCCAAGCTAATGTCTTTCCTAACTATTGCATTAATCTCCTCTTTAACCAGCAATGCTACCCCACCTCGAGTGTATCTGTAGGCCGTTTCCACCCCATTGGTAGACAACGGTAGCCAATTGAGGGCATTGGTGCTGTTCTCAGTGCCTGGCCGTGGCAGATCATGTCACAGTGCACAGTGTTGGACATTCTCGAACCAACGCATTGATAATGGTGCCTCTGCTCTCCCAAACTTGTGGGATGGGCAGCTTGTCTGACTCGAGCACATATTGGGACACTTTTTGGTACGTCTCTTTAGTCCCGTGAATACAGGCTGCTGCCTTGGTTAACTTATTGGATACACATTCATAGAAACATAGAAACATAGAAACATAGAAAATAGGTGCAGGAGTAGGCCAATCGGCCCTTCGAGCCTGCACCACCAATCAATAAGATCATGGCTGATCATTCCCTTAGTACCCCTTTCCTGCTTTCTCTCCATATCCCTTGATCACCTTAGCCGTAAGGGCCATATCTAACTCCCTCTTGAATATGTCCAATGAACTGGCATCAACAACTCTCTGCGGCAGGGAATTCCATAGGTTAACAACTCTCTGAGTGAAAAAGTTTCTCCTCATCTCAGTCCTAAATGGCCTACCCCTTATCCTAAGACTGTGTCCCCTGGTTCTGGACTTCACTAGTTTGGGGCTCGCCCACTACTTTTGCTTGCTGCACAACACGCCCGACCCCATGCAGTAACGCATCACTTGCTACGAATACTTTGTTAGATACATATATGACCGGTTGGTGTTCGCCCGCTAATTTGGCTTGTTGTAAGGTACTCCCGAACCTATATAATGGTACATCATTGGCCGCGAAAGGTTACATAGTGCAAACAACTTATTGGAATGCAGTGGGTTCCTGGCCTTCTCAGCGGCCGCCCCTTTTCCTTTGCCCCAAACCCAGTCGTCTACCTTGCTGGGCGACACATTCCTCCATTCCGTTGGGCAACCTCCTGTGGTCTGGGCACTCTCTCGTCCCATGGTCTGAACGCCCTCTCGTCCATGTCCGTGATGCCAACTGCCGTGATCGTCCCCCACTAGCATCGAGGAGACGCATTCGGATCGTTTCAGCCGGTGTCCCACTCTGCTTGGTCGACCTGGAGCCTCTTCCATCGTGGCGAAGAGGTCGTCAGCTTCGGGTGGTGGGTACCATGCCTGTACCGCTGCTCGGTTGACCTTCACCCGCTCATGGTCATGATAAGCGGCCTATGCCTCGGGGATCCGCAAATGGATCTGCACTTCGATGCCTGGTTCAGCTGAAGATGCAGGTTTTCTCTGCCTCTGAGAAGGGGAGACGTCATTCGCCGGAGAAGGTACGCTGAGGTCTTCCATCGAATCTTCCCCATCCACCTCCTGCCAAGCAGCGTTGGCCCATCACCTGAAACAATCCACAGTGGTAAATCCTGCACTGCTCCTTCATGGGATACTCTTATGTCCACACTACCAATAATTGGTATCAGTTCCTTGGTGTAGGTACACAGTTTTGCCTGAATCGGGATCAGCTTGGGCCGCTGTGCTTTGTTGCCCCACAGCCTCTTGAATGCCTTCTGGCTCATGACTGATTGACTCGCCCCCGTGTCTAGTTCCATGGAGACTGGAGTGCCATTAATGTTAATAGTTGAACTTATCGGAGGGCTTTTGGTGGTGAAGGTGTGCATTCCATATACTTCCTCTTCATCCTCAGGTTGAGTTGCCTCTCCTGCTCGTTCAGCGTGATCCTCGCTGGATCGGTCGTCCTCTCCTGATTCTGCCATGTGGTGAGTCACAGGTCGTTTGCACATTCGCTGGAGGTGCCTCATTGTTCCACAGCCCTTGCACACATAGGGCTTGAATCGACATTGATGGGCTCTATGACTGTCCCCGCAGTGCCAACATGGTGTTAATGGATACGCATTCACGCCCCACGGAGGACTCTGAGTCACTCTAGGCCTAGGTCTGGCCTCTGCAGTCGTGTGGGTCCTGCCCTGTACAGTTCTGCCTGCTGAAAACATTATTTTATGCACAGTACTTGCCGGTGAGCTTCGATTCTGTGAAGATATCTGTTTCGTGTTATCGCTCATGGATATGAAGGCCTGGGCTATCGTGATGGCCTTGCTCAGATCTAGGGATTCGGCAGACAGCAGTTTGCGAAGAATGTCCTCGTGGCCAATTCCAAGAACGAAAAAGTCCCGCAACATTTCCCCCAAAGATCCTGCAAATTTGCACTGTCCCGCAAGGCACCTTAGGTCGGCGACTAAACTCACCACGTTCTGGCCCTCGGAGCGATGGTGCGTGTAAACGTGGGACCTGACCATCAGGATGCTCTCCTTTGGCTTGAGGCGTTCCCAAACCAGTGTACACAGCTCTGTGTAAGACTTGTCCGTTGGTTTGCCGGTGCCAGCAAATTTTTGAGGAGGCCATATATCGAAGACCCGCATACGGTGAAGAGAATCGCCCTGCGCTTGATCGCCATCTTAGCCTTGTCCAATTCGTTGCCCACAAAGTACTGGTCGAGACGCTCAACGAAGGCTTCCCAATCATCACCCTCAGCAAATCTCTCAAGAATACCAACGGCAGCCATTACCACGTGAAAGTTCATGATCCGTTACTTGTTGCTAATTTGTTATGTTCAGAATAAATCCACGGGACTGTGTTGCAAGCTCAAACTGTTGTGACCTTGATCTCTTTATTCAGACTCCAGAGTGAGGAAGCAGCATGGTGAATCACTTTTTATACCTGCTTGCCCCAGAGTGCACAGGTGACTTTTAGGTCTCCCGCATGTGTGCCCCCTAGTGGCAAGTCTTACATTTTGGTGAGGTTTACATTCATTTGTAACACCCTCTTTCTCCACGTTCTTCTCCAGTCGCGAGGAGATGTCCTTAACTCTGGCACCGGGCAGGAAACACAGTCTTCTGAACCCCCAGTCGCAGCTGCAAAGAACAGTATCTATTCTCCTTGACTGTATTACCCTCGACCATTACCACATTCTATTTCACTCTCCCCACTTCAATCGACTTCTTTACCACGGTGCTGTGGTCCATTTACACATTCTTCCCGCAGTCTTTGTTCCCATCCACACCTCGCACAAGGGCAAAGGCCAAGGCTCCTCCAGCACTGCTCCTGGGGTCCCCTTACCTGCCTGAGTCATAGTCACACCCTACTGTCTGTCACCACTCAACAAATCTAAAGGTGTGACTGCTTCCTGGTTCAAAGTGTCAAGCTAACTCTCCCCCTCCCTGCTGCATCATAATGTCTGCAGCTCAGACCTCACGGTAACATTTTGAACTGTGGATGCAGTTACCCGAGGTCACGCTGCTCTCCACAAACTCCCACATGCTGCATATGTGTCGCACCCCCCTGCACGGCCATCTCTATCTAACTTGTTTAATATATTTCATTAATTATAGTTTTATGTAATTAAATCACTTGGTTTAATTTTAGTTCTTTTTTAACAAAATAATTTCACTGTTTCAAATTATTAATTTAATAAAGTATTAATGATAAGCTCCTAGTTTTAAATACTTACTGCCTCAAGCTTCGAGAAACTACTACAAGTGTTAAAGGGTAGAAAGGAGCACCTCTTTCCCTCTCTGCATTCAACTATCCACCATCTTAGTGACTGCCTCAAAAAATTCAACTGAATTAGTCAGCGATGACCGACCCTTCGCAATCCATGTCCACTCGCTTTGATCAGCTCAGTCACTCTGTCTCTGATGATAGCTTCGAGCAATGTCCCCACAACTAGCATTCAACTGACAGGTCTGTAATTTCCCGGTTTCTTCCTCACTCCTTTCTTCAATAATACATGGACATCACTCAGTTTTCAATTCAAAGACACAAGACAGGTTTGAAAAATTATTACCCACGAACGGGCAATTTCTTCACCTGTTTTAATACCCTCAGGTTGAATCCGGTTCTGGAGATTTGTCTGTCAGAAGCCTCACTATTTTCTCCATTACCTATTTGTTTACTTATATTAAATTAAATAGTTCCTCCCCTTGACTTATTTTCAGGTTACTTGCATTGCCGGTATTGTTCCCCATTCCTTCACTGTGGAAGTGGACACAAATCCCTCATTTAACAAGTCTGTTATTTCTTTATTGTCCATTGCACCTGTCCTAAATGGCCCCACATCCCCCTTAACACTTTTTCGATAAATATATTTAGAAAAACACCTCCTTATGTATTCTTTTGTTGCTTTTTATATAAAACATAAGAAATAGGAACAGGAGTGGGCCATACGGCCCCTCGAGCCTGCTCCGCCATTTAATACGTTCATGGCTGATCCGATCACGGATTCAGCTCCACTTCCCCGCCCGCTTCCCATAATCCCTTATCGTTTAAGAAACTGTCTATTTCTGTCTTAAATTTATTCAATGTCCCAGCTTCCACAGCTCTCTGAGGCAGCGAATTTCACAGATTTACAACCCTCTGAGAGAAGAAATTCCTTCTCATCTCAGTTTTAAATGGGTGGCCCTTTATTCTAAGATCATGCCCTCTAGTTCTAGTCTCCCCTATCAATGGAAACATCCTCTCTGCATCCACTCTGTCAAGCCCCCTCATAATCTTATACATTTTGATAAGATCACTCCTCATTCATCTGAATTCCAATGAGGAGAGGCCCAACCTACTCAACCTTTCCTCATAAGTCAATCCCCTCATCTCCGGAATCAACCTAGTGAACTTTCCCTGAACTGCCTCCAAAGCAAGTATATCCTTTCTTAAATATAGAAACCAAAACAGTATGCAGTATTCCAGGTGTGTTCTCACCAATACCCTGTATAACTGTAGCAAGACTTCCCTGCTTTTATACTCCATCCCCTTTGCACTAAAGGCCAAGATTCCATTGGCTTTCCTGATCACTTGCTGTACCTGCATACTAACCTTTCATGCACCAGGACCCCCAGGTCCCTCTGTACTGCGGCACTTTGCAATTTTTCTCCATTTAAATAATAACTTGCTCTTTGATTTTTTTTTGCCAAAGTGCATAACCTCACATTTTCCAACATTCTATTCCATCTGCCAAATTTTTGCCCACTCACTTAGCCTTTCGATTCCTTTTGCAGATTTTTTGTGTCTTCCTCACACATTGCTTTTCCTCCCATCTTTGTATCATCAGCAAACTTGACCACGTTACACTCGGCCCCTTCTTCCAAGTCGTTATCATCATAGGCAGTCCCTCGAAGCGAGGATGACTTGCTTCCAGGCCAAAAAGCGATGAGTTCACAGGTGTTTCAATGAAGCACCCAAACTACAAACTTAAGGGTGGAAGATGCCTGTGCGTGGATTTTTTTAACGTGTGGTGGCCGTTGCACACCAGCCACCACATGGGTTTGGCAGAGCTAGGTCTTGGTCCAGTGGCAAGGGTTACCCAAGACGACTGGAGACCTGCTCTGCTGCACGGACCTAGTGCGCACACATATCGCAGTGTGGGCTGGCCCGTGCTGCCCCTGGACCCCTGGCCCTGAATTCACGCCTCGCCTGGGCCCCGATCACATCCCTCCAGTCTCTCACAGCTCCTTCGCTCGATCTCGCCGCTCCTGCTGCATCTGCTCATGCTCCAATCACCGACTTGGACCTTGTTGACGTCACTCTTCGCTGTCATTGCCCTCCTGCGCCAGCTCGCGCTGCTCCCTGAAGTGGTACGCCGCCACGCTGTCCAGGGGCCGCCGCCCGCCGCTTCTTTTATGGCCGCGAGCTGCCGCTGATGGTCTCTAGCAGGTCGGGGCCGCCAGGCTGCGAGATACTCACACATACACTCACACAATGCAGCTCACATACACACACGCTCATACACACACACGCTCACACACACACACACTCACACACACAGTGCAGCTCATACAATGAGATCACACACACACACGCTCACACACACTCTCTCACACACACACTCTCACACACACACTCACACACACAGTGCAGCTCATACAATGAGATCACACACACACACTCACACACACAGTGCAGCTCATACAATGAGATCACACACACACACGCTCACACACACTCTCTCACACACACACTCTCACACACACACTCACACACACACACATGCTCACACACGCACACACACACGCTCACACACACTCTCTCACACACACACTCTCACACACACACTCACACACACACACATGCTCACACACGCACACACACACGCTCACACACACACTCACACACAGTGCAGCTCATACAGTGAGCTCACACACACACGCGCACACACACATGCTCACACACTCACACACACACACTCACATGCTCACACACACATGCTCACACACGCACACACACACTCACACACACTTTGAAGCTCACACACACAGTGCAGCTCATACAGTGAGCTCACACACATGCATGCACACACACACATGCTCACACACTCTCTCACACACACACACTCACATGCACACATGCTCACACACACGCACACACACTCTCTCACAAACACAGTGAAGCTCACACACATGCATGCACACACACACATGCTCACACACTCTCTCACACACACACACTCACACATGCTCACACACACGCACACACACACTCTCACAAACACAGTGAAGCTCACACACACAGTGCAACTCATACAGTGAAGCTCACACACACACGCTCACACACACACTGAAGCTCACACACACAGTGCAGCTCATACAGTGAGCTCACACACACGCACATGCTCACACACACTCTCTCACACACACAGTGAAGCTCACACACTCTGAATGAGATTCTAACCAGATATAGAGCAGCATAGTTCTAGGGCTCAGTGCAGGAGCTCAGTGTGGAGGCACAGTAATGGCAGCATCACCTCAGGCTGACGGGAAGGTGTAGTGTAAATCTGGAGCCAGCCTCACCGCAGAGCAAAGTCAATTTAGACTCACTTCCTGTCGGGAGGCCCCAGCTCCAGGTATCTAACAACAAGGGCTCAGTGCCAGTGACTGCTTTACCCCGAGGCCACCGTCGTGGTGTGAATGCGGCCCAGTGCTCCGCGGTTATAGCACCACACCGCACAGGAGGAGGCCATTGGGCCCACCGTGCCTGTGCCAGCTCTGTGAAAGAGCGATCCTATCAGTCCCACTCCCTGCTCACTCCCTGCTCGCTCCCCACAGCCCAGTAAAGGGTCGGTGTGCGTAGGGAGGGGGTGATGTCGTGGGCTGGGAAACACGTCTGATGACAGCGATATTTTTCTCCTTTGTCTGATGAGTTACCTGTAACAGTGTGTGTGGGTGGGGGGAGGGGGGTGGCAACGCTGGGGCAGGAGACTCAAAATCCTCCCTCTCCCCGCCACCTCTCACAAAGGGCCACACGGACTCACATATTGGCCACCCCTGTATATAGGGCATACCCTCAAAGTGAAACACATTTTTTATGCTGTGTGAAAGTATGGCTTAGAGTTGATACTGCACTTATGATTTTATAAAACACTGGGGTTCCAGCGCTCTGTCGCAATGGTACGAGAAGCGTGTGACGAACAGGGGCGGACATGATTGAGGACTTGCCGGATTTAACCTTCCTCCAGCAATGGTTCTGATCAGGGCGGGGGGAGGACGGGGCCATTGACAATCTCCCCAGGCTCGGAGGTCCACTCCCCGGACAGGACCAGTCCTGTGTACGATCAGAGCACTGGGAGGATGTTCCTGGCTTCCCCCCCCGAGGCTGAGACTGGCGGTGAGGAGCCCATCCCATCTCGGCGAAAACAAGGCTCACGGGGCAGTACAAGAGACCATCGGAAACACCACGAGGGAAACCGAGGAGGAGGTGGAAACGACCAGGCTCTTTCGGGGCTAACGTTCATCCATCAATCTCCCCCTCAAATCACACAGACACTGCAGGCAGAGACTCGCAAAACGGGAAGTGTTAAAAACAATTTGCCCATTTCAAACCTTCGACTTGCTGCCACGACAAATTTCCAGCTCACGTGTCATTTGCCCACTCAGCCTGTCTATGTCCTTTTACAGATTTTGTGTGTCCTCCACACACATTGCTTTTCCTCCCATCTTTGTATCGTCAGCAAACTTGGCTACATTACACTCAGTCCCTTCTTCCAAGTCATTAATATAGATTGTAAATAGTTGGGGTCCCAGCACTGATCCCTGCGGCACCCCACTAGTTACTGATTGCCAACCCGAGAATGAACCATTTATCCTTACTCTCTGTTCTCTGTTCGTTAGCCAATCCTCTATCCATGCTAATATATTACCCCCAACCCCGTGACCTTTTATCTTGTGCAGTAACCTTTTATGTGGCACCTTGTCAAATGCCTTCTGGAAGTCCAAATACACCACATCCACTGGTTCCCCTTTATCCACCCTGTTCGTTACATCCTCAAAGAATTCCAGCAAATTTGTCAAACATGACTTCCCCTCCATAAATCCATGCTGACTCTGCCTGACCGAATTTTGCTTTTCCAAATGTCCTGCTACTGCTTCTTTAATAATGGACTCCAACATTTTCCCAACCTCAGATGTTCAGCTAACTGGTCTATAGTTTCCTGCTTTTTGTCTGCTTCCTTTTTTGAATAGGGGCGTTACATTTGCAGTTTTCCAATCTGCTGGAGCTCCTCAGAATCCAGGGAATTTTGGTAAATTACAACCAATTTATAACTCCCGTAGTTCACTGGATTAGGGGCACAGTAACATAGTGGTTATATTACTGGACTAGTTATCCCGAGGTCTGGACTAATGATCCAGAGACATGAGTCCAAATCCCATGGCAGCTGGGGAATTTAAAGTCAGTTAATTAATCAATCTGGAATAAAAAGCTGGTATCAGTAATAGTGACCATAAAATTCCCGGATTGTTATAAAAACCCATCTGGTCCTTAATGTCCTTTCAGGAAGGAAATCTGCCGTCCTTACCCGGTGTGGCTTATATGTGACTCCAGACCCAAAGCAATGTGGTTGACTCTAAACTGCCCTCTGAAACGGCCCAGCGAGACACTCTGTTGTACCAATCTGCCACAAAGTATATTAAGAATAAAACCTGACGAAGTACCTGGCTTCGAACTAAGCACCGGACACGACATAGGCACACCCAGGCCAATCGGCCCTGCAATTGGTGCCAAAATTGGGAGAGCTGTCCCACAGACTAGTCAAGCAACAGCCTGACTAAGTCATGCTCACAGAATAATACCTTTTATCCAACATCCCAGACTCCTCCATCACCATCCCTGGGCTCAGTGCTGGGACCCCCAGCTCTTTACAATATACATTAATGATTTAGATGAAGGAATTAAGTGTAATATCTCCAAGTTTGCAGATGACACTAAACTGGGTGGCGGTGTGAGCTGTGAGGGGAATGCTAGGAGGCTGCAGGGTGACTTGGACAGGTTAGGTGACTGGGCAAATGCATGGCAGATGCAGTTTCATGTGGATAAATGTGAGGTTATCCACTTTGGGGGAAAAAACGCAGACAGAATATTATCTGAATGGTGGCAGATTAGGAAAAGGGGAGGTGCAACGAGACCTGGGTGTCATGGTTCATCAGTCATTGAAGGTTGGCATAGCGAGGGGATTTGAGTATAGGAGCAGGGAGGTCTTACTGCAGTTGTACAGGGCCTTGGTTAGGCCTCACCTGGAATATTGTGTTCAGTTTTGGTCTCCAAATCTGAGGAAGGACGTTCTTGCTATTGAGCGAGCGCAGCGAAGATTCACCAGACTGATTCCCGGGATGGCAGGACTGACATATGAGGAGAGACTGGATCAACTGGGCCTTTATACATTGGAGTTTAGAAGGATGAGAGGGGATCTCATAGAAACATATAAGATTCTCACAGGACGGGACAGGTTAGATGCGGGTAGAATGTTCCCGATGTTGGGGAAGTCCAGAACCAGGGGACACAGTCTTAGGATAAGGGGTAGGCCATTTAGGACTGAGATGAGGAGAAACTTCTACACTCAGAGAGTTGTTAACCTGTGGAATTCCCTGCCACAGAGAGTTGTTGATGCCAGTTCATTGGATATATTCAAGAAGGAGTTAGATATGGCCCTTATGGCTAAGGGGATCAAGGGGTATGGAGAAAAAGCAGGAAAGGGGTACTAAGGGAATGATCAGCCATGATCTTGTTGAATGGTGGTGCAGGCTCGAAGGGCCGAATGGCCTACTCCTGCACCTATTTTCTATGTTTATATGTTTCTATGTCCTGTCCCACCGGCAGGACAGACCCACCAGGGGTGACAGCAGAGTGGTATACAGTCAGGAGGGAGTGGCCCTGGGAGTCTTCAACATCGTCTCCGGACCACATGAATGCTCATGATTTTAGGTCAAGCATGGGCAAGGAACCTTCTGCTGATTACCACCTACCGCCCTCCCTCAGCTGGGGAATCAGAACTCCTCCATGTTGAACACCATTTGGGTGAAGCACTGAGGTAGCAAGGGCATAGAACCTACTCAGGGTGACTGACTGAGCTGGCCGAGTCCTGAAGGACATAGCTGCCAGACTGGGCCTGCAGCAGGTGGTGAGAGAACCAACACGAGGAAAAACCTACCTGTTGCAGATGCATCTGTCCATGAAAGTAGCATCATCATAGGCGGTCCCTCGTATCGAGGATGACTTGCTTCCATGCCAAAAAGCGATGAGTTCACAGGTGTTTCAATGAAGGACCCAATATTCCAGGTCCCGAACTACATGTTGAAGGGTGGAAGTTGCCTGCACGTAGATTTTTTTAACGCGTGCTGGCCATTTCACACCAGCCACCACACAGGCTTGACAGAGCTAGGTCTTGGTCCAGTGGCAAGGGTTAACCAAGATGACTGGAGACCAGCTCTGCTGCACAGACCTAGTGCGCACACATATCGCAGTGTGGGCTGGCCTGTGCTGCCCCTGGGCCCTGGGCTCTTCTGGGCCCTGAACTCGGCCTCTCCCGGGTCCCGATCACATCCCTCTACAATCTCTTGCCGCTCCTTCGCCCTGACCTTGCCGCTCCTGCTGTACCTGCCCACGCTCCAATCACCGACCTGGATCTTGGTGACGTCCCTCTTCACTGCCGTAGCTCTCCTGCTGCAGCAGGTGCTGCTCCCTGGAGTGGTCCCCGCAACACTGCTCCTTCCGCTCCCCGGCCTGCTCCGATGGTGCTCGCAGGCCGGGGGCCGCTCTGCCTGCTGGGCTAGGCCACCACGCTGCGGGGAGTGGAAGGAGCCCTTAGCATTCCCTTAGAGTGTCTTGTGTGTGCCTTTGCCCATATGACTGATGTCATGCATTATCATCATCATCGGCAGTCCCTCGGAATCGAGGAAGACTTGCTTCCACTCTAAAAGTGAGTTCTCAGGTGACTGAACAGTCTAATATGGGAATTAAAATCTCTGTCACAGGTGGGACAGTCAGAGGTTGGAGGAAAGGGAGAGTGGGACAGGTTTGCCACACGCTCCTTCCGCTGCCTGCGCTTGGTTTCTGCATGCTCTCGGTGACGAGACTCGAGGTGCTCAGCGCCCTCTCGGATGCTCTTCCTTCATTTTGGGTGGTCCTGGGCCAGGGACTCCCAGTTGTTGGTGGGGATGTTGCACTTTATCAAGGAGGCTTTAAGGTGTCCTTGTAACGTTTCCTCTGCCCACCTGGAGATCGCTTGCCATGTAGGAGTTCCGAGTAGAGCGCTGCTTTGGGAGTCTCGTGTCAGGCATGTGGACAATGTGACCCACCCAACAGAGCTGGTCGAGTGTGGTCACTGCTTCGATGCTGGGGATGTTGGCCTGATCGAGGACGCTAACATTGGTGTGTCTGTCCTCCTAGGGGATTTGCAGGATCTTGCAGAGACTGCATTGGTGGTATTTCTCCAGTGACTTGAGGTGTCTAATGTACATGGTCCATGTCTCTGAGTCATACAAGAGGGCAGATATTACTACAGCCCTGTACACCATGAGCTTGGTGCCAGATTTGAGGGCCTGATCCTCGAACACTCTTTTCCTCAGGTGATCGAAGGCTGCGCTGGTGCACTGGAGGCGGTGTTGGACCTCGTCGTTGATGTCTGCCCTTGCTGATAGTAGGCTCCCAAGATATGGAAAATGGTCCACGTTGTCCAAGGCCGCGCCGTGGATTTTGATGACCGGGGGGCGGTGCTGTGTAGCGGGGTCAGGTTGGTGGAGGAACTTTTCCTTATGGATGTTTAGTGTAAGGCCCATACTTTCATTTCCTTCGGTGAAGGTGTTAACAATGGCTTGGAGTTCGGCCTCTGAATGTGCGCAGACCCAAGTGTCACCCACGTACTGTAGTTCGACAACAGAGGATGGGACGACTTTGGACCGAGCCTGGAGGCGGTGAAGGTCGAACAGGTTCCCACTGGTTCTATAGTTTAGCTCCACTCCAGCGGGGAGCTTGCTGAGGGTGAGACGGAGCATTGCAGCAAAGAAGATCGAGAAGAGCGTTGGTGCGATGACATAGCCTTGCTTGACCCCGGTCCGAACATGGATTGGGTCTGTGGTGGATCCGTTGGTCATCGGATGTCATCGTGGAGCAGGCGGAGGATGGTGACAAACTTTTGGGACAGCCAAAACGGAGGAGGTCGCTCCATAGTCCCTCACAGTTGACAATGTCGAAGGCATTTGTGAGGTCAAAGAAGGCCATGTACAAGGGTTGGTGCTGTTCGCTGCATTTCTCTTGTAGTTGACGCACAGTGAAGATTGTGTCCATTGTGCCCCTCAGTGGACGGAATCCACATTGCGACTCTGGGAAGAGCTCTTCAGCCACAGGGAGAAGGCAATTGAGGAGAATTCTAGCAACGACTTTCCCAGTGGCTGACAGCAGGGTGATTCCTTGTAGTTACCGCATTCGGATTTGTCTCCTTTTTTGAAAATGGTCACAATTATGATCGTGTTCTAGGCACTTTGTCGGGAGCAGGGTACCACTTGAGTTGGTTTTTCCTACCCTCTCTGCCAATCACGCCTCCCCAGACGACTGTGTCCTTACCGACTCTGGCGTTGAAGTCGTCGAGGAGGATCAGTTTGTCATCCGTAGGGACGTGGGACAGGAATTGTTCGAGGCTGGAGTAGAATTCCTCCTTAGAAACATAGAAACATAGAAACATAGAAATTTACAGCGCAGAAGGAGGGCATTTCGGCCCATCGTGCCCACACCGGCCGACAAAGAGCCGCACGGCCCTTCATCAGCATCCCTGAAGGTTACATATAAACCTGTGAACACTGACGGAAAGGCAAAGAGCACCCAGCCCAACCAGTCCGCCTCACACAACTGCGACACCCCGATACTGAAACATTCTACACTCCACCTCAACCGGAGCCATGTGATCTCCTGGGAGAGGCAAAAAATCAGATGAAAACCCAGACAAATTTAGGGAGAAAAAATCTGGGAAAATTCCTCTCCGACCCATCCAGGCGATCGACACTAGTCCAGATCACCCTGACCATATTCGATTCCCTGCAGTACTTACCATTATATCTGCTCCGTCCAACAAAAGGTCATCCAGTCTAATCCCAATTACCAGCTCTAGGTCCGTAACCCTGCAGGTTACGGCACTTTAAATGCCTATCCAACCATCTCTTAAAAGTGGTGAGGGTTTCTGCATCCACCACTCTTCCAGGCAACAAGTTCCAGACCCACACAACCCTCTGCGTAAAGAAGGCCCCCCCCCCCGCAAATCCCCTCTAAACCTTCCACCAACCACCTTAAAACTATGTCCCCTCGTAATAGACCCCTCCACCAATGGAAATAGACCCTTACTATCTACTATGTCCAGCCAATCTAATCTGTCCTCATAACTAAGGTTCTCCATTCCAGGAAGCATCCTAGTAAATCCCCTCTGCACCGTCTCTAGTGCAATCACGTCCTTCCTATAATACGGCGACCAGAACTGCATGCAATACTCCAGCTGTGGCCTAACCAAAGTATTATACAATTTAAGCATAACATCCCTGCTCTTATATTCTATTCCTCGGCAATAAAGGCAAGCATTCCGTATGCCTTCTTAACCACCTTATCCACCTGGCCTGCTACTTTCAAGGATCTGTGGACAAGCACTCCATCTACACTATTAAGTGTTCATCTACACTATTAAGTGGCCTACCGCCTAATGTGTAAACCCTTTCCTTATTCATCATCATCATCACAGGCGGACCCTCGAACGGGGATGACTTGCTTCCACGAGAGTTCAATGATGTTTCAATGAAGGACCCGATGTTCCAGTCCTGAACTCCAATTGAGGGGGTGGAAGATGCCTGTGCGTGGATTTGTTTAACCTGTGGTGACCATTGCACACCAGCCATCGCACGGGCTTGACAGAGCTAGGCCTTTATCCAGTGGCAAGGGTTAACCAGGACGACTGGAGACCAGCTCTGCTGTATGGACCTAGTGCGCACACAGATCGCAGTGTGGGCTGGTCCGTGCTGCCCCTGGGCCCTCGGCTCTTTATGTTTACAGTGTCACTGACTCACACATACACACAGGAATCTCCCCCTGTGTTTACAGTGTTACTAACACAAAGAGACTGGGGGAACTGCCTTCCCAACATTTTGAATTTTCAGCAAATAAGCCTGAAACAGTACAGAGCAATGTCGCCCAGAGCAATTTCAATCACAATTATTTCAAGTTTTTAACACAATCTTCAGAGAGTTATTTACATGATCCGATCAGAAAGCAACTGCATCCAATGTAAATGTTTTATAAATCCAAGCCACACACAAGCAAGAAAGAGACAAAAACCGAGATACGGCGAGTCTTGCTTCTGTACAGAAAAGCCTCGGGCCGGGCCGAAGGAGTTGAGTGGCCCCATCGCAGCTCCAGCCGGACCGTCAATGCTTCAGCTCCTCACTGACAGCACTCCATGGGTTTCTTCCATTGAGCCAAATACTCGAGGACAAACTTTGACAGCAAATAACCAGCAGAACAGTTTCAGGATTCCATACAGGACAAAGGCACAAATAAACATCCCAATCGCACCTTGGCTGGTAGGACCAGCAGCTCCTGCCACCTTCAGAGCGACACTATTCCTGAGGCTGACAGCACAGATAGTGGTGAGCGGCCCGGGTCTGGTGGTGTCTGTGCCGGGGGGATTCCTGTGGTGGTCGCTCAGCCAGCTCGCGGTGATGTGCCCCTCGCACAGCACCGTCTGTTCCTGGTGCAGCATGAGACCTCCAGGACCACAGATTGGGCCCGCAGGTTGGGCATGGAGACGGTCCGGATATAGGGGCCCCCATGCCGCATGCCGGCGGATCAGAGAGGCGTTGCCGTGACTGTGGAGCCTCCTGCTCCGCCTGCGCCCGGCCCTGCCCTGCGCCACCTCCGCCCGGCCCTGCGCCCATCTGAAGGCGTACGCCAAGTGCCGCTGCCCTTGAACTGGTAGCGCCGCTCCACCGCGAAACGTCGTCCTGTCCATGGCAAAGTTGCAGCCCAGCAGCAGGTCTGGGCCCAGCTTGGAGCGCACGGACAGAGTCCGGGAGTTGGGGAGCTGCCCTCCGGCCGCTAGGATCCGAGGTGACCCACACGAGGCACACTGAGCAAACGTGCGGAGGTGGCCGGAAAACCAGGTGCCCCCTTTACCACCGTCCCGTGTGGGACGAAGCTGATCTGACAGTGCGGCTTCTCGGATGGATTCGGGGGCTTTCTGAAACCGGGGTGTGTGATGATTCTGGAAGGAAGGTGAAAGGGACAAGGTTGATTTCAGCAGCGATTACAGGCTGCAAGCTGCACTGGTCCGACGGAGATTCTTGTAACAATTGACCCTGCAGGACGCGTTGGTTGCCGGGGATGGGGCAAATCAGCACCATATACAATCTGTCGGCCCTGGTCGCCCTCTGCTCCCTCCCAGGACAGGCCTGGACAGGTTGTCGGACCTTGGCATTCTGGTGGAATGCTGGTTTGTGGAGGAAGCGGCTGCGAAGAGCTCTTTCCCCAGCTCCATTGCCCAGGAGCTCTGCCAAGTCTCGTACTGAAATGGGGAGGAGATGGAATTGCCCCAGGACCTGGCCCTGCCCTCGCACCCGAAGCCCAGCCTGTTTCTGGATGTTCTCGATTATTCCTTTCCTTATTAGCCCTCCCAAAGTGCATCACCTCACACTTCTCTAATTAAACTCCATTTGCCACTGCTCTGCTCACCTGACCAGTAGATTGATATCGTCCTGCAGCCCATGACTTTCCTCTTTGGTCGCGTCTGTAGCTTCCAGTGTTGGGGCGTACGCGCTGGAGACCGTAACGCACTGGTTCCGGGCTAGGGGGAGCCGAAGGGTCATGAGGCGACTGTTTATCCCGCAGGGGGAGTCTCTGAGATGGCCCACTAGCTCGTCTTTTAAGGCGAAGCTCACCCCATGGAGGTGACGTTCTGCTTCTGGTTTGCCTTTCCAGAAGAAAGTGTAACCACCATCTTATTCCTTGAGCTGGCCTTCCCCTGCCCACCGGGTCTCACTTACGGCGGAGAAGTCTATGTCGAAACGTCAAAGTTCCCGGGTTTTCCATGAGGGTCCTGATGTTCCAGGACCCGAACTTCATTTTGAAGGGTGGAAGATGCTTGTGCATGAGTTACATAAGAACACAAGAAATAGGACCAGGAGTAGGCCATAAGGCCCCTCGATCCTGCTCCACCATTTAATTCGATCATGGCTGATCCGATCATTGACTCAGGTTCTTTTAACGTGGGGTGGCCGTTGCTCACCAGCTACGACACGGGCTTAGCAGAGCGAGGTCTTGGTCCAGTGGCAAGGGGGTCTGAAATGACTGGAGACCAGGCTCTGCTGTATGTGCCTAGTTGCCTACGGTGGGGTATGAGCCATCAGCTCGGCACTGAGCAGCACCCTGCGGTGAAGGGGTGGGAGAACCAAGGTGTGATAAGGGGTGGGGATGAGAGACGCTGGGGCCCTGCTACATTTTAGTTTCTCGAGGGGTCGTGAGAGAAGTCAGAGTGGCCACCGCCATTACCCATTACCATTGCATGAGCCTGGAGCAGCTGGAGGGAGTTTTAAACATCAGCGTCTCCCTGACAACAGTGCCAGCGTGAGCATAGAGCAGCTCCCCCAGGGGCTGCAGCAGGGCTGCTGGAAGGCTGCTGACTTTCAGTGGGGGACACTGCAGATGGTCTAGCTGGTCGACCTTGAGGAGCTGGTGTCTGGAAGTGAGAAATCGAGTGACGGTGTTTCTTTTTCTTCTTCTTCACTCTCATCTCTTTCTTCTTGGTCAACCACTGGCTGGCTGCATTTCTTGGGTGTGAAATGAGGAAGGCACAGGGGTGGAGTTGTGGTGAGGGGATTGTGGGAACACAGAGGTGCATGCAAGGAGGATAACATACGAGGATACCAGCATCTTGTATCCTTTCAGCCCCACTGCTGGCCAAGGGCTCAGCCATGCCCTGCCAGGAATGGCCTGCCCCGCCTCCTCCACGTGTGTGAGCTGAAGCTCGGAGTGGGAGTTGTGCCTCGTGATTGGTGCAGATTGTTGGTGGGTGAGTGGTTGGGGATGGGGGGAGTTGTGTATTGAGAAGTGTGTGAGGCTAGTGGTGCAGTTGGTAGGAGACAGCTTTTGAAGATGCATTCACTGACCTTGACCACTGGTCTGAGGGCATGAAACCTCTTTGGACACTGGAGCCAGGTGGTGGGGGTGACACTGTTGGCAGTGATGGCCTCGGTGATACGTTCCACATCCTTCTTTCTGGAGAACTTCCTGACCCCTGTGTGTAGAGGACCAGTCTTGCAGTGTTGGTCCCCTGCACAAAGCTGGAGTGCTGCGTGCGAGATCCTGGGTGCCCCTTCCCTGACTTGCTGAGCCATTATTTTAGGTGCGGAAGGGAATTCAGCTTTAAGAGCAGAAGACTCCCACTTGAGAATTCTTGAATATATTTTTTTCCTACAGCAGTTGAGCTGTAAGGGCTAAAAACTGCACATTTTTTTTTACATTATTTAAATTTTTTTCATTTCAGAAGGCATTGCCCCTTTGAGAGACTGACAATGCTTTCTGAGAGGCCGTTCTCGTTGCAATGACACTTCAGCGACACTACATTGTGGCCTCGTGCAATGCCACCAGAAACCGCGTCACACAATGGATGAAGCGCTGGGCTAATGTTAATCAGGACCCGGTCCCGATTATCCGGTCCGGCCAGCACCATTCTCAGCACCATTAACACCCGGCCGTGTTGGCACTGGCTGCTCCGGTGGTGGGCACGGATTTCTAGGCCATAGCGCTGGAACGCTTTCCGAATACATCCTAGGAATTAATTGCCTCTACTAATTGAACTATTCTGCTTCTCCCAGTCGATGAGAACATTAAAATCTCCCATTGTACCCACATTATTTTGCTGGAGTTCTTTTCTCTAGAAAAGAGGAGATTGAGGGGTGACCCGATAGAGGTGTTTAAGATTAAGAAAGGGGTTCGATAGGGTAGGCATAGAGAAGATGTTTCCACTTGTGGGGGAGACCAGAACTAGGGGCCATCAATATAAGACAGTCACTAATAAATCCAGTAGAGATTTCGGGAGAAACATCTTTACCCAGAGAGCGGTGAGAATGTGGAACTCGCTGCCACAGGCAGTGGTTGAGGCAAATAGTATCGATGCATTTAAGGGGAAGCTGGATAAACACATGAGGGAGAAAGGAATAGAGGGCTATGCTGGTGGGGTTAGAGGGAGAAGGCAGGAGGAGGCTTGGGTGGAGTATAAACACCGGTATAGACCAGTTGGGCCGAATGGCCTGTTTCTGTACCATGTAACTATGCAAATTGTCCCATTGGATGCGAGATGTGACACCATTGTTTATGGAGAGAGAGCAGAATAAACCAGGTAACTATAGTGTTTAATGACCGTTGTGGCCAAATCAGAATACATAATTCAAGGTAGAGTTCGTGAGCATTTTTAAATACATCAGTTTATCAAGAAAAGCCGGCACGGAATTGTTTGGCCAATTAGAGAATTTTGAGGAGACTCTCGCTAGACAAAGAGATTGCGGTAGATATTGTGCACATGAGTACTCAGATCGCTTTTGATACGATGTCTCACAAAAAGCTTGTTTGGAAATTCCAGGCTCATGTACCTCTGTGTGAAAATTTTTCTGCAAATTGCCCTGTTCAGTGATGATCCTCACTCTGCCCCTTTATTACTGGTTCATCAACAAGTGCAAACAATCTTTCAACTTTTACCCTCAAAATCTTTCTTAATTATCAAAGCATCCTTTACTTCCTCTATCTAATGAAAAAAGCAGCAACGTGTTTAGCCTTTCTTTATAACCACCCCTCTCATTCCCATTCTAGTAAATCTTCACATCATGTGTTGCATGGCTCCAATACCCTTCCTTTGCTTGGTGGCCAAGAACTGAACATTATCCTTCAATTGTAGCCTAGCTTGTACAAACAAAACTTCACTTACTTACCTTCATATTTAGTGCCCCTCTGTATAAAACACAGAATCAATTTGCATGGTCTACCTACACCCCCATCTTTCCATTGGTGCCTGATACCTGAAAGGGAAAAGTTACTGGTCTCCAGTGTGATTGGTCAATCAGTAATACGCCATTGTGCTCTAGGCCGGCATATGATTGGTCAATCAGTAATACCAGCGTGGGCAATAATCGGAAGCCCTACGGCCAGACTCCGACGGAGGGAAGTAGATGAAAAATCATATTTTCACTGTCTATTTTTCAGAATCACAAATCACCTGTTTCCCTCCCAGTAACTTCTCGCTGAAACAGGCCACGTACGTGGACTTGTACTGTTGGGAGACTCTCCTCCATCATCAGCTCCAACCCAGCGGCAATGTGCAGACATCACTCTGGATTCACAAGGTACTGAACACACTGGACACTAATGTCCAATATTAATCCTTTACCAACAATGGGGGTGAGGTTGAACAGGAACAACAGTGTACCCGTACACATTGAAGGGGATAGTTAGTGAAAGCATGAAAACAGGTGCTAAGTGAGTGCTGTGCTAATAAGACATGCCTGTTTGAAAGTCTGGTTTTAGCCTGCAATGTTTGGGCTAATTGATTATGATCGTGATTTAAACTTGCCTGGAGGTGCTAGCATTCAAGTGCTGGTTGTCCGCTCACTCACTTCCAGTGAAGGTATGGTGTGGGCTGGCTGACACACAACAAAATGTCACCTGTGGCTCACCGAAGCTCCCTCTCCTCCACATCCACATGCTGTCTTGGTGCGCCATGGGGAAGCTTCATTTAAAGATCATATGGATGAACTACAACAATTGTACATCGCTGTGTGGCGTAAAAATAAAAAAGGGAATGTGGCTCAACCGTGGCTAACAAGGGAAATTAGGGAAAGTGTTAAATCCAAGGAAGAGGCATATAAATTATCCAGAAAAAGCAGCAAACCTGAGGACTGGGAGAAATTTATAATTCAGCAGAGAAGGACTAAGGGTTTAATTAGGAAGCGGAAAATAGAGTATGAGAGGAAGCTTTCAGGGAACACAAAAACTGACGCCAAAAGCTTCTATAGATATGTGAAGAGAAAAAGATTAGAAAAAGAGAAAAAAAGAAAAAGAAAAAAAAAGAAAACTTCTCCCTTATCGCTAGACCCTCGGTCCCCTAGAATTTCCGGAAGGTTATTTGTGTCTTCCTTCGTGAAGACAGAAACAAAGTATTTGTTCATTTGGTCTGCCATTTCTTTGTTCCCCATTATAAATTCACCTGATTCTGACTGCAAGGGACCTACGTTTATTTTCACTAATCTTTTTCTCTTCACATATCTATATGTTCCCGGCAAGCTTACTCTATTTTCCCCATCCTAATTAAAGCCTTAGTCCTCCTCTGCTGAATTCTAAATTTCTCCCAGTCCTCAGGTTTGCTGCTTTTTCTGGCCAATTTATATGCCTCTTCCTTGGATTTAACACTATCCTTAATTTTCCTTGTTAGCCACGATTGAGCCACCTTCCCCATTTTATTTTTACTCCAGACAGGGATGTACAATTGTTGTAGTTCATCCATGTGATCCTTAAATGTCTGCCATTGCCTATCCACCGTCAACCCTTTAAGTATCATTCGCCAGTCTATCCTAGCCAATTCACGTATCATACTGTCGAAGTTTCCTTTCCTTAAGTTCAGGACCCCAGTCTCTGGATTAACTGCATCACTCTCCATCTTAATGAAGAATTAGAAACATAGAAACATAGAAAATAGGTGCAGGAGCAGGCCATTCAGCCCTTCTAGCCTGCACCGCCATTCAATGAGTTCATGGCTGAACATGAAACTTCAGTACCCCCTTCCTGCTTTCTCGCCATACCCCTTGATCCCCCGAGTAGTAAGGACTTCATCTAACTCCCTTTTGAATATATTTAGTGAATTGGCCTCAACTACTTTCTGTGGTAGAGAATTCCACAGGTTCACCACTCTCTGGGTGAAGAAGTTTCTCCTCATCTCGGTCCTAAATGGCTTATCCCTTATCCTCAGACTGTGACCCCTGGTTCTGGACTTCCCCAACATTGGGAACATTCTTCCTGCATCTAACCTGTCCAAACCCGTCAGAATTTTAAACGTTTCTATGAGGTCCCCTCTCACTCTTCTGAACTCCAGTGAATACAAGCCCAGTTGATCCAGTCTTTCTTGATAGGTCAGTCCCACCATCGCAGGAATCAGTCTGGTGATTCTACCATATTATGGTCACTCCTCCCCAGGGGGCCTCGCACGACCAGATTGCTAATTAATTCTCTCTCGTTACACAAGCCCCAGTCTAGGATGGCCAGCTCTCTAGTTGGTTCCTTGACATATTGATCTAGAAAACCATCCCTTATACACTCCAGGAACTCCTTCTCCACAGTAATGCTACCAGTTTGGTTAGCCCAATCAATATGTAGATTAAAGTCACCCATGATAACTGCTGTACCCTTATTGCATGGGTCTCTAATTTCCTGTTTGATGCCGTGCCCAACCTCACTACTACTGTTTTTTGGTTTTGTACACAACTCCCACTAACGTTTTCTGCCCTTTGGTGTTTCACAGCTCTACCCATATAGATTCCACATCATCCACGTTAATGTCCTTCCTTACTATTGCGTTAATCTTCTCTTTAACCAGTACCGCTATCCCATCTCCTTTTTCTTTCTGTCTATCCTTCGTGAATATTGAATACCCCTGGATGTTGAGTTCCCATCCTTGGTTACCCTGGAGCCATGTCTCCGTAATCCCAATTATATCATATCCGTTAACAGCTATCTGTGCAGTTAATTCATCCACCTTATTACGAATGCTCCTCGCATTGAGACTCAGAGCCTTCAGGCTTGTTTGTTCTCCTAATCTGAGGAAGGACGTGCTTGCTATTAAGGGAGTGCAGTGAAGGTTCACCAGACTAATTCCTGGGATGGCAGGACTGACATATGAGGAAAGACTGGATCGGCTAGGCTTATCCTCACTGGAATTTAGAAGAATGGGAGAGGTTCTCATAGAAACGTATAAAATTCTGACGGGAGTGGACAGGTTAGATGCAGGAAGAATGTTCCCGATGTTAGAGAAATCCAGAACCAGGGGACACAGTCTAAGGATAAGGAGTAAGCCATTTAGGACTGAGATGAGCAGAAACTTTTTCACCCAGAGAGTTGTGAACCTGTGGAATTCTATGCAACACAAAGTTGTTGAGTCCAGTTCGTTGGATATAGTCAAAAGGGAGTTAGATATGGCCCTTATGGCTAAAGGGATCAAGGGGTATGGAGAGAAAGCAGGAAAGGGGTACTGAGGTGAATGATCAGCCATGATCATATTGAATGGTGGTGCAGGCTCGAAGGGCCGAATGCCCAACTCCTGCACCTATTTTCTATGTTTCTATGTTTCAGCACAACCACCAATCCACCACTGCCGCTGTCTGATACAACTGACGTAACTTGTTGTACAGAAACCAGAAGTTCTGCCATACAACTGTTACAGCTTCAGGCTTGCTGTAGATACCTTCTCGGGTTTGGTGGTGTCAAGTGCTCCTGTAACTGGTCTGAGTGTCGTACAATTATTGGAGTTGACTCACACTGCCTTATATCTAATTAACTGATAGCTTATCCAGGGATGTAATACAAGCCTTGTGATCTGGGCTGGACATTTGTGTCTTTCACACATGTATTTCTTCATTCTCTCCTGAGGGATCAGAAGAAGTTTGGTTTAAAGTTTAAGCTGCTTTATTCGACAGTAAGGTGAGGCTTGCAGAGCCATAGATATTATCAGAGTCACTTAGTTGAATTGGCACAATTTATATCCACATAATGCGACATAACAAAGATCACACAACACCAATCCCACATTGCTGGGTTAGAATAATCCCCTTGCATTGTGTCCTGGAGCCCAGGGAGGCCCTCTCTCCCTGCAATCCCTGCCTTTGCATCCAGAAGCCAAATGACTGGCATTTGGTGTCTGTGATCAGATTTTTAACGGCCTCTCCCATTGTGTCAAAAAAGCTCATCCCTCAAACAGCCTGGCAAAGATCAAAGCTTTCCAACAATTGTAAGGGGTCAATAATCAGGGGGCATCGCTTTAAATAATTGGTAGAAGGATTAGAGGCGAGTTGTACGATGATGGTTTTGTCCCGGATTAATTTGTAATGAGCAAGAACAGTTATTTAACACTACCGGCTACTTCTCTGAGTTCGACTCTGGAAAAAAATGACAAGGCACCAATAAGTATAGTTCCCACTTTGTGTGACAGCCTTTACTGAATACTGATCAAGCTGTTATCAACATTACACTTATCAGTCTGTCCCTTGAGCTGCGAAGCTACGTTATAGTTACCAGTTCCTCAGTTCCCTGCGTGCTCACGATCGTTCCAGTGGTCTGACGGGTTCATGGAGTACAACTTCTGATAACTGACCAGGTCACCTTTCTCTGACCACTGCAGCCTGCCGTCCTTCGTTGTCTGTGGGTTTATCACACCTTTTCTCAGGTGTTGTTTCCATGGCTACCTGTCACTCATCAAATCCTTCCTTTGATCCATCGATGATCTATCTTCTTTGTGAACACACATTTAGCACTTTAGTACCTGGACTATTGTCTTGTCTAGCTCTACCTTGGACCTCACTATGTTTAGTATCGTTCTTTACATTTAGCATGTCACATAGCATGATACAGCACAGGAGGCCATTCGGCCCATCGTGCCTGTGCCGGCTCTGTGAAAGAGCGATCCGATTAGTCCTACTCCCCCGCTCTTTTCTTGTAGCCATTGAAATTTTCTCCCCTTCAAGTGCTTATCCTATCCTCTTTTGAAAGTTACCATTGAATCTGTTTCCACCACCTTTATGGCATTGCATTTCAGATCATAACAACTCACGTTATTAAAAACAAATCTTCCCTCTGGTTCTCTTGCCAGTTACCGTAAATCTCTGCCCTCTGGTTACCGACCCGCCTGCCACTGCAAACAGTGTCTCTTTATTTACCCTCTCAACACCATTCATGATTTAGAACACATTTATCACATCTCCTCTTGACCTGCTCTGCTCTAAGGAGAACAATCCCATTTTCATTAGTCTCATATCACTGTGCCATAATTTTGTAATTCCCCATCTACCGCCATGGTTACCAGGGCTGGTGGGAGGAGGAGGGCATTGTGATCCATCAACTTCCCAGGGAACAAGGAAAGCAAAGAGAGAGCATGAAAGAATGTTGGCAAGTAAAATCATGCAAAACCCAAAGATGTTTTATAAATACAGTAAGAGCAAGAGGATAACTAGAGAAAGAATGGGGCCTATTAGAGATTACAAGGAAATCTGTGTGTGGAGGCAAAAGACGTTGAATACATTGTAACATGTGCTTACTATACAGTATAAATGCACACAAGGCCCATACTTGAGAGAAGATCACTCTGTGACCAGTTACCTTTATTACCAAGACTTCAAGACCCGGACGATGGGTGGAGCTTCCCCTTTTATACCGGAAAGTCCAGGTTAGGAGTGTCTCCCACAAGATCGCCCCTTGTGGTCAATGTTCTCAAGGTGTACAACTTAGGTCAGCTTATACATGGGTTACAATGACAGTTGAATACATGACATCACCTCCCCCGCAAAGTCTTATTGGGATCACAGGTTAAGTCTCTCTGGTGGTTTACGCTCCCTTGTAGAGCGCCTGAGTTGGGGCTCCGGTTGTTGGGCGCTGGCCTAAGTGTCTGCTGTTTGCGGTGCCTCAGGCCTGTCCAGACTGCTCACAGTGACTGGGCTCTCCTCCACTTGGTTCTGGTGTTCGGTCACCTGTGATGGAGTAAACTCTACATCGTGTTCTTCCTCTGCTTCTTCTATGGGGTTGCTGAACCTCCTTTTAATTTGATCCACTGTTTGCGGCAGATTTGTCCATTGGTAAGTTTAACTACCAAAACCCTATTCCTCTCTTTGGCAATCACAGTGCCGGCAAGCCATTTGGGCCCTGCAGCGTAATTAAGGACAAAAACAGGATCATTGACATCAATACATCGCGCCCTTGCATTCCTGTCATGGTAGTCACATTGTGACTGACGCCTGCTCTCAACAATTTCTTTCATTGTAGGATGTATAAGGGATAACCTGGTTTTGAGCGTCCTTTTCATTAGCAGCTCTGCGGCTGGAACCCCTGTGAGCGAGTGTGGTCGGGATCTATTAGCCAACAGGAGGCGTGATAAGCGGCTTTGTAGGGAACCCCCAGGGATTCTGAGCATCCGCTGTTTGATTATCTGCACTGCTCGTTCCGCCTGGCCATTTGAGGCCGGCTTGAACGGTGCTGTTCTGACATGGTTGATTCCATTGCCTGCCATGAAGTACTGGAATTCAGTGCTTGTGAAGCTGACCAAGAAGTCCGGTAGACATTGCCCGTAGACTTTCTACCGTAGCAGAGAATGTGCTTGAATTTAAAAGGGCACACTCAATCCATTTGGAGTAGGCATCTACTACAACCAAAAACATTTTTCCCATGAAAGGACCTGCGTAGTCCACATGGATGTGTGACCATGGCTTGGCAGGCCAGGACCAGGGGCTAAGGGGGACTTCCCTGGGTGCGTTGCCCAGCTGAGCACACGTGTTGCACCTGCGAACACAAAGTTTCAGGTCTGCATCTATCCCTGGCCACAAAACGTGTGACCTGGCAATTGCCTTCATCATGACAATGCCCGAGTGCTCATTGTGAAGTTCTCTGATAAACACCTCTCTGCCCTTCTGGGGCATGACTACTCGGTTTTCCCACAATAGGCAATTGGCCTGAATCGAGAGTTCATCCTTGCACCTATGAAACGGCTTAAACTCTCAGGGCATGCCCCGTACGTGGCTGCCCAGTCCCCATTCAGGACACATTGCTTAACTAAAGACAGTAGCGGGTCTTTATTTGTCCAGACTTTAATCTGACGGGCTGTCACAGGTGAGCCTTCGCTTTCGAAAGCTTCAACAGCCATGACCATCTCAGCATCATGTTCAGCTGCCTCCTCAGTGGTGGCTAGTGGGAGCCTGCTGAGTGCATCAGCGCAGTTTTCAGTGCCCGGTCTGTGCCGAATTGGTAGTCATAGGTGGCTAACGTAAGTGCCCACCTCTGTATGCGGGCCGATGCATTCGCATTTATGGCCTTGTTGTCAGCCAAAAGGGACGTTAGGTGTTTGTGATCTGTCTCCAGCTCAAATTTCCTGCCAAACAGGTACTGGTGCATTTTTATTACTGCATATACATGCTAACGCTTCCTTTTCTACCATCCCGTAGCCCCTTTCTGCCTGGGACAGACTTCTGGAGGCATAAGCTACCGGCTGTAACTGACCCTTGGCATTCACATGCTGCAATACACAACCGACCCCATAGGTCGACGCATCACACGTTAAAACTAGTTTCTTACAAGGGTCATATAATGTTAAAAGTTTGTTGGAGCATAACAAATTGCGTGCTGTATCAAAAGCCCTTTCCTGGTTGTCACCCCAGACCCAATCGCGACCTTTGCGTAGGAGCACATGTAGCGACTCTAACAGCGTGCTCAATTTGGGAAGAAAGTTGCCAAAATAGTTCAGCAGCCCCAGGAACGAACGCAGCTCCATCGTGTTACGGGGTCTGGGTGCTCTCTGGATCGCTTCCGTTTTGGACGCAGTAGGTCTGATCCTTCCTCCCCAGGAATTCTACCTCTGGAGCTAAGAAGATGCACTTCGCCTTTTTCAGTCACAGCCCTACCCGGTCCAGTCTGCCTAGCATCTCCTCCAGGTTGTGGAGGTTGTCATGTATTCAACTATCATTGTAACCCATTTATAAGCTGACCGAGGTTGGACACCTTGAGAACATTGACCACAAGTGGGTGAACTTATGGGAGACACTCCGAATCTGGACTTTCCAGTATAAAAGGGGAAGCTACACCCACCTTCATCACTTGAGGTCTTGGTAATAAAGGTAACTGGTCAAAGAGTGACCTTCTCTCAAGTATGGGCCTCGTGTGCATTTATACTGTATCGTAAGGACATATCATTGGCGACGAGAAACTGGGATTTAAACCACGCGAGCATGGCCACTAGCAGCACAGAAGAGAGGTACTGTGTTGGTGATGATTGGAACGACTTTATTGAGAGACTACAGCAAAGTTTTGTCCCTAAGGAATGGTTGGGACAGGATTCGGCCGACAAACGCAGGGCTCATCTCCTGACGATTTGTGGATCCAGAACGTACTCCCTGATGAAGGACCTTCTAGCGCCAGAGAAGCTGGCAGACAAGATGTTCGAAGAGCTCAGTAAGTTGATCGGGGAACACCTTAAACCGGCGAGCAGCATGCACATGGCGAGACACTGGTTTTACACGCACCTGCGGCGAGAAGGGCAAAGCGTTCCAGACTTCGTGGCAGACCTCCGGCGACTGGCGAGCCTATGTAAGTTCCCAGATGCATGCAGAGCGGAGATGCTACGAGACTTTTTTATTGAGGGCATCGGGCACGCTGGGGTTTTCAGGAAACTGATTGAGACCAAAGACTTGACCTTGGAAGCGGCGGCTCTGCTAGCCCAGACATTTATCTCAGGGGAGGAAGAGACCAGAATGATGTATGACAAAAATCTTGGCTCAAATGCAGCAAACGACCAGGGAGTCAACGTTGTTAACGGGGCACAAAGTTCTCTAGGGAGACAAGGGCAATCAGACATGCCAGCATGTAGCCGAACCCAAAGAGGGAATTCAACAGAGATAATGGCTAGCTGAACGTCGATTCATGCCATCGCAATGGACAATGTGGCCAGTAATGGGGCCATCAACACCTGTCAATGGCGTGCTTAAGGACAGTTACAGAGAGAGTCAGAGATGATTGACTGGTAATGGACCTTTTGTTTCCAACAACGGAGCCTCCAGCTCATGCTGGAGGTGTGGAGGCAAACACCCAGCCAGAGCTTGCAGATATCAGCAATATACCTGCTGAAACTGCAACGTCAGCGGTCACTTGGCGCGTATGTGCAGGAAGCCTGCAGCCAGGTTGATGTACGAGGAGGACGGGCCCGATGTAAGCCCTACGAGGCCAAATGAATACTGGGGGAAATTGCTGCAAGCTGAAGTTCAGCTAGTTCATGTGGAGCACATATACAGTTCATACACCAGGACGCCACTGATAATAATGAAAGTGCTCCTCAGTGGCATCCCAGTGTTAATGGAGCTGGACACGGGGGCCAGCCTGTCCCTGATGAGTATCAAACAGTTCGAAAGGTTGTGGGTGTCCAAGGCCAGGAGGCCAAAATTATTGCTGATTGACGCACAGCTACGGACATATACAAAGGAGATCATTCCGGTGCTAGGCAGGCCCATGGTAGTCATGACCCACAAAGATTCAGAAAACAGTTTGCCATCTGGATTGTCCCAGGGGACAGTCCCGCACTACTGGGGAGGAGTTGGCTTGCTGTCATGAACTGGAAATGGGGCAATGTCAATGCAATCTCTTCTGTGGAGCGAGTATCATGCTCACAGGTCCTTGGCAAATTTGACTCATTATTTAAACCCGGCATCGGCACTTTCATGGGGGCCAAGGTAGTGATTCACTTAAACCCGGACGCCAGGCCAGTACACCACAAGGCCAGAGCGGTGCCATACGTAATGAGGGAAAAGATAGAATGCGAATTGGAAGGCATCATCTCGCCAGTCGAATTCAGTGATTGGGCGAGCCTGATCGTGACGGTGCTCAAGACGGATGGGTCGGTCAGGATATGTGGCGATTACAAAGCCACCATCAATCGGGTGTCACTCCAAGACCAGTACCCACTACCGAGAGCGGAGGACCTCTTTGCGACGCTATCCGGTGGCAAACTTTTTTCAAAATTGGACCTCACCTCAGCTTACATGACCCAGGAGCTGGCGAGTGAGTCGAAGAAGCTGACCACCATCACGGCACCCAAGGGGTTGTTTGAGTTTTACAGATGTCCATTCGGGATTCGTTCAGCCGCCACAATCTTTCAGCGAAATATGGAAAGCCTCCTCAAGTCGATTCCAAGGATGGTGGTTTTTCAAGACGACATCCTCGTCACGGGTCGCGATACTGAAGAACACCTCCTCAACCTGGAGGAGGTGCTAGGCAGACTGGACCGGGTAGGGCTGCAACTGAAAAAGGCGAAGTGCGTCTTCTTAGCTCCAGAGGTAGAATTCCTGGGGAGGACGGTAGCAGCAGACGGGATCAGACCCACTGCGTCCAAAACGGAAGCGATCCAGAGAGCACCCAGACCCCGTAACACGATGGAGCTGCGTTCGTTCCTGGAGCTCCTGAACTATTTTGGTAACTTTTTTCCCAAATTGAGCATGCTGCTAGAGCCGCTACACATGCTCCTACGCAAAGGTCGTGATTGGGTCTGGGGGGGGACAGCCAGGAAAGGGCTTTTAATACAGCACGCAACTTGTTATGCTCCAACAAACTGTTAACGTTATATGACCCGTGTAAGAAACTTGTTTTAACGTGCGATGCATCGTCTTATGGGGTCGGGTGTGTATTGCAGCATGTGAATGCCAATGGTCAGTTACAGCCGGTAGCTTATGCCTCCAGAAGTCTGTCCCAGGCAGAAAGGGCTACGGGATGGTAGAAATGAAGCGCTAGCATGTGGATATGCAGTAAAAAAAATATACCAGTACCTGTTTGGTAGGAAATTTGAGCTGGAGACAGATCACAAACCTCTAACGCCCCTTTTGGCCGACAACAAGGCCATAAATGCGAATGGATCGGCCCACATACAGAGGTGGGCACTTACGTTAGCCGCCTATGACTATACAATTCGGCACATACCGGGCACCGAAAACTGCGCCGATGCACTCAGCAGGCTCCCACTAGCCACCACCGAGGGGGTAACTGAGCATGATGCTGAGATGGTCATGGCTGTTGAAACTTTCGAAAGCGAAGGCTCACCTGTGACAGCCTGTTAGATTAAAGTCTGGACAAATAAAGACCCGCTACTGTCTTCAGTTAAGCAACGTGTCCTGAATGGGGACTGGGCAGCCATGTACGGGGCATGCCCTGAGGAATTTAAACCGTTTCATAGGTGCAAGGATGAACTCTCGATTCAGGCCAATTGCCTACTGTGGGGAAACCGAGTAGTCATGCCCCAGAAGGGCAGAGAGGTGTTTATCAGAGAACTTCACAATGAGCACCCGGGCATTGTCATGTTGAAGGCAATTGCCAGGTCACACGTTTTGTGGCCATGGATAGATGCAGACCTGGAATTTTGTGTTCGCAGGTGCAACACGTGTGCTGAGCTGGGCAACGCACCCAGGGAATCCCCCCTTAGCCCCTGGTCCTGGCCCGCCAAGCCATGTGGACTACGCAGGTCCTTTCATGGGAAAAATGTTTTTGGTTGCAGTAGACGCCTACTTCAAATGGATTGAGTGTGTCATTTTAAATTCAAGCACATCCTCTGCCACGGTAGAAAGTCTACGGGCAATGTTCGCCGCCCATGGTCTACCGGATGTCTTGGTCAGCGCCAATGGCCCGTACTTCACAAGCACTGAATTCCAGGACTTCATGACAGGCAATGGAATCAACCATGTCAGAACGGCACCATTCAAGCCTGCCTCAAACGGCCAGGCGGAATGAGCAGTGCAAATAATCAAACAGGGGATGCTCAGAATCCAAGGGGGTTCCCTACAAAGCCGCTTATCACGCCTCCTGTTGGCCAATAGATCCCGAACACACTCGCTCACAGGGGTTCCACCCGCAGAGCTGCTAATGAAAAGGATGCTCAAAACCAGGTTATCCCTTATACACCCTACTATGAAAGAAATTGTTGAGAGCAGGCGTCAGTCACAATGTGACTACCATGACCCTGTTTTTGTCCTTAATTACGCTGCAGGGCCCAAATGGCTTGCAGGCACTGTGATTGCCAAAGAGGGGAATAGGGTTTTGGTAGTTAAACTTACCAATGGACAAATCTGCCGCAAACATGCGGATCAAACTAAAAGGAGGTTCAGCAACCCCATAGAAGAAGCAGAGGAAGAACACAATGTAGAGTTTACATCACCACAGGTGACCGAACACCGGAACCAAGTGGAGGAGAGCCCAGTCACTGTGGGCAGTCCGGACAGGCCTGAGGCACCGCAAACAGCAGACACTCAGGCCAGCGTCCAACAACCGGAGCCCCAACTCAGGCGCTCTACAAGGGAGCGTAAACCACCAGAGAGACTTAACCTGTGATCCCAATAAGACTTTGGGGGGGAGTGATGTCATGTATTCAACTATCATTGTAACCCATGTATAAGCTGACTTAAGTTGTACACCTTGAGAACATTGACCACAAGGGGGTGAACTTGTGGGAGACACTCCTAACCTGGACTTTCAGGTATAAAAGGGGAAGCTCCAGCCACCTTCATCACTTGAGGTCTAGGTAATAAAGGTAACTGGTCACAGAGTGACCTTCTCTCAAATATGGGCCTCGTGTGCATTTATACTGTAGAGTAAGAACATATCAGAGGTGTCCTTCAGTATTGCGACCCGTGATGAGGAGGCTTTCCATATTTCGCTGAAAGATCGCTGCGGCCGAACGAATCCCGAACGGACATCTGTAATACTCAAACAACCCTTGTGTGTCATGATGGTGGTCAGCTTCTTCGACTCGCCAGCTCCTGGGTCATGTAAGCTGAGGTCAGGTCCAATTTTGAAAAACGATAGCGTCGCAAAGAGGTCCTCCGCTCTCGGTAGCGGGTACTGGTCTTGGAGTGACACCTGATTGATGGTGGCCTTGTAATGGTCACATATCCTGACCGACCCATCCGCCTTGAGCACTGGCACGATCGGGCTCACCCAGTCACTGAATTCGACTGGCGAGATGATGCATTCCCTCAGCAGGCAGTCCAATTAGCATTCTATCTTTTCCCGCATCACGTACGGCACCGCTCTGGCCTTGTGATATACTTGCCTGGCGTCCGGGTTTATGTGAATCACTACCTTGGCCCCCATGAAAGTGCCGATGCCGGGTTGAAATAATGAGTCAAATTTGTCCAGGACCTGTGAACATGATACTCACTCCACAGAAGAAATTGCATTGACATCGCCCCATTTCCAGTTCATGACAGCAAGCCAACTCCTCCCCAGTAATGCGGGACCGTTCCCCGGGACAATCCAGGATGGCAACCTGTTCTCCGAATTTTTGTGGGTCACGACTACCGTGGCGCTGCCTAGCACCGGAATGATCTCCTTTGTATATGTCCGTAGCAGTGCATCAATCGGCAATAATTTTGGCCTCCTGGCCTTGGACACCCACAACCTTTTGAACTGTTTGATACTCATCAGGGACTGGCTGGCCCCCGTGTCTAGCTCCATTAATACTGGCGTGCCATTGAAGAGCACTTTCATCATTATCGATGGCGTCCTGGTATATGAACTGTATATGTGCTCCACATGAACTCGCTGCAGTTCAGCTTCCAGCGATTTCCCCCAGTATTCATTTGGCCTCGTAGGGCTTACATCGGGCCGGTCCTCCTCGTAAATCAACCTGGCTGCAGGCTTCCTGCACATACGCGCCAAGTGACCACTGACATTGCAGTTTCTGCAGGTATGTTGCTGATATCTGCAAGCTCTGGCTGGGTGTTTGCCTCTACACCTCCAGCATGAGCTAGAGGCCCCATTGTTGGAAACAAAAGGTCCATTACCAGCCGATCGTCTCTGACTGTCTCTGTAACTGTCCTTAAGCGCACCATTAACAGGTGTTGATGGCCCCATTACTGGCCACATTGTCCATTGCGATGGCATGAATCGCCGTTCAGCTAGCCATTGTCTCTGTTGAATTTCCCCTTTGGGTTCGACTGCATGCTGGGGCATGTCCGATTGCCCTTGTCTGCCTAGAGAATTGTGTGCCGTGTTAACAATGTTGACTCCCTGGTCGTTTGCCAAATTTGAGCCAAGATTTTTGCCATAAATCATTCTGGTCTCTTCCTCCCCTGAGATAATTGTCTGGGCTATCATAGCAGCTGCTTCCAGGGTCAAGTCTTTGGTCTCAATCAGTTTCCTGAAAACCCCAGCATGCTCGATGCCCTCAATAAAAAAGTCTCGCAGCATCTCCACTCTGCATGCATCTGGGAACTTACATAGGCTCGCCAGTTGCCGGAGACCTGCCATGAAGTCAGGAAAGCTTTGCCCTTCTCGCCGCCGGTGTGCGTAAAACCGGTGTCTCACCATGTGCATGCTGTTCGCCGGTTTAAAGTGTTCCCCGATCAACTTACTGAGCTCTTCGAACCTCTTGTCCGCCGGCTTCTCTGGCGCTAGAAGATCTTTCATCAGGGAGTACGTTCTGGATCCACGACCCATCAGGAGATGAGCCCTGCATTTGTCGGCCAAACCCTGCCCCAAACATTCCTTAGTGACAAAACTTTGCTGTAGTCTCTCAATGAAGTCGTCCCAATCATCACCAACACAGTACCTCTCTCCTGTGCTGCTAGTGGCTATGCTCGCGTGGTTTAAATCCCAGTTTCTCGTCGCCAATAATATGTCCTTACTATACAGTATAAGTGCACACACGGCCCGTACTTGAGAGAAGATCACACTGTGACCAGTTACCTTTATTACCAAGACCTCAAGAGCCAGACGGTGGGTGGAGCTTCCCCTTTTATACTGGAAAGTCCAGGTTAGGAGTGTCTCCCTCAAGTTCGCCCCCTGTGGTCAGTGTTCTCAAGCTGTACAACTTCGGTCAGCTTATACATGGGTTACAATGATAGTTGAATACATGACACATTGCATCTGTTTTCACAAAAGAGAGAGGCAAAGCAAAGGTTTGGTCATCATCAGTGTTTACATCTCTACAAAGGTTCAGTATCGTTTCCATTGGGTTTGGGTTTCTCTACAGATTAACAGACACATTTTAAACAGGAGTCTCCAAGGTTCTTACAGCTTACAGGAAGTGAATATACAACTTTCGTGTTTTTAGCGTTTTATACAGAATTCCTGGGCCATACAGTGGTTTTCAAGCCCTACAGAGTTGGGGAAAACTTTTTTCATCCAGAGGGTGGTGAGGGTCTGGAACTCGCTGCCTGAAAGGGTGGTAGAGGCAGAAACCTTCACCACCTTAAAAAGGAATTAGATATGCACTTGAAGTGCAAGCGTGGACACGATGGGCCAAATGGCCTACTTCTGTCCTGTAAATTTCTATGTTTCTATGTTAATTTCTATGTAACCTATAGGGCTACAGACCTGGAGAGTGGGATTGGGCTAGAGAGCTCTTTTTTGGCCGGCACAGACGCGATGGGCCAAATGGCCTCCTTCTATGTTATAAATGTATTTGATTCTATGATTAGCAACTCTTCCCAATACTTAGACAAACTATCGAGTTTCTTATTGTTGGATCTCTGGAAGAAGAAACTGCCAATTAACATAATGGTGCTGAAATTCCGATGTCCCGGGTCCATACGAAGTTCCTATGGACCCGGGAAGGCATCGGAGAAGCCGGGTTTCGGCACCCAAGGCGCATGCGCTGAACACCAGCTTTTCCGATCTGTCAAGTTTCTGGCTTGACAGATCTCGCACAGATCGGGAGCAAGGACACTTGCAGGGCCCTGCAAATGTCCTTTAAAATCTTGCGTCTGAAAAAGCAGGCGTATAGCTTAAACACAAGTGTTTAAAAATACATAAAAATATTTTAAAATAAAGTTATAAAAACACATTTAATTGTTAAAAACCCTCCCCACTACGGTAAGTTTATTTTAAGGCATAAATTTAAAGAACTTTTTAAAAAGTCGGGAAAATATTTTTTTAAATAAGAACTTTAATTTAAATTAATCTTAACTATGTAGTGTATTTTCTATTTTTTATTGTGTTTTGGGTGTTTGTGGGGGGGTTTCTCATTCATTATAATAGGAGTTCCGGACTTACGGAACTCCAATTACTACGAATGAGAATATACTACACCTGATTGGCTGCTCAGAGCCATGTGTCTCCAGCTCCCGGCCTGCGCACGTCCCCACGTGCACGCGCTGCGACGCGCAGTCACGGGCGACCTCAGGCTCGGAAGTTCCAACGGGCGCAGCAGCAACAGGTAAGTGCACATCTTTTTTCCCTTTTTCAGTCGTTTGCCCGCGGGAAGACCTCGACCGGGATTTCTCGGCCAATAACTACCATTCCTCTCTTGTTAAACTTCTCAGAATACTCTTCACTTTTAAAACCCACACCATTAAAAATTATTCTTTTCAAATCCTTAGTGAAAAAAAGTTTGTAAATTTCAGAAATGTGACATCAGCCTTGTCCAGACCGAAACCACCGTGTCTGGCAGCCAGGATAAATTCACATCGTGCCTTCAGTTCCAAGCCCCTTCCTCACTGCTCACCCAGGCTGTTTTCTTATTCGTTCTTGGGATGTGGGCATCGCTGGCAAGGCCGGCATTTATTGTCCATCTCTAATTGCCCCTTGAGAAGGTGGTGGTGAGCCGCCTTCTTGAACCGCTGCAGTCTGTGTGGTGAAGGTGCTCCCACAGTGCTGTTAGGGAGAGAGTTCCAGACTTTTGACCCAGCAACGATGAAGGAACGGCCGATATATTTCCAAGTCAGGATGGTGTGTGACTCGGAGGGCAACTTGCAGGTGGTGGTGTTCCCATGCGCCTGCTGCCCTTGTCCTTCGAGGTGGTAGAGGTCGTGGGTTTGGGAGGTGCTGCCGAAGAAGCCTTGGCGAGTTGCTGCAGTGCATCTTGTAGATGGTACACACTGCAGCCACGGTGCACCTGTGGTGGAGGGAGTGAATGTTGAAGGTGGTGGCTGGGATGCCAATTAAGCGGGCTGCTTTGTCCTGGATGGTGTTGAACTTCTTGAGTCGAGCATCACTCCCCTGACTTGTGCCTTGTAGATGGTGGAAAGGCTTTGGGGAGTCAGGAGGTGAGACACTCGCTGCAGAATACCCAGCCTCTGACCTGCTCTTGTTGCCACAGTATTTATGTGGCTAGTCCAGTTAAGTTTCTGGTGACCCCCAGGATGTTGACGGTGGGGGATTCGGCGATGGTAATGCCGTTGAATGACAAGGGGCGGTGGTTAGATATGTTGGAGGTGGTCATTGCCAGGCACTTGTGTGGCGCGAATGTTACTTGCCACTTATCAGCCCAAGCCTGAATGTTGTCTAGGTCTTGCTGCAGGTGGGCATGGACTGCTTCATTATCTGAGGAGTTGCGAATGGAACCTAACACTGTGCAATCATCAGCGAACATCCCCACTTCTGATCTTTTGATGCAGGGAAGGTCAATGATGAAGCAGCTGAAGAAGGTTGGGCCAAGGGCACTGTCCTGAGGAACTCCTGCAGCGATGTCCTGGGGCTGTGATGATTGGTCAAAGAGCTGGGTTTTAAGGAACGTAGTAAAGAAGGTTAGAGAGGCGGAGAGGTTTAGCGAGGGAATTGCAGAGCTTGGGGCCCAGGCAACAGAAGGCACGGCCACCAATGGTTGAGCGATTATAATTAGGGATGCTCAAGAGGTCAGAATTATAGGAATGTAGATATCTCAGGTGCTGTGTGGCTGGAGGAGATTACACAGATAGGGATGGGCGACGCCATGAAAAGATTTGAAAATAAGGATGAGAATTTTGAAATTGAGGCGTTGCTTAACTGGAAGCTAGTAAAGGTTTGTGAGCACAGAGGTGATGGATGAAGCGAAACTTGGTGCGAGTTAGGACATGGGCAGCCGAGTTTTGGATGACCTCAAGTTCATGTAGGGTAGAAAGTGAGAGGCCAGCCAGGAGTGAGTTGGAATCGTCAAGTCTAGAGGTAACAAAGGCAGGGATGTACTGAGGCAACATAAGAACATTAGAAATAGGAGCAGGAGTCGGCCATACAACCCCTCGAGCCTGCTCCGCCATTTAATACAATCAAGGCTGATCCAATCATGGACTCAGATCTACTTCCCTGCCCACTCCCCATAATCCCTTATTCCCTTATCGGTTAAGAAATTGTCTATTTCTGTCTTAAATTTATTCAATGTCCCAGCTTCCACAGCTCTCTTGAGGCAGCGAACTCCACAGATTTACAACCCTCTGAGAGAAGAAATTCCTCCTCATCTCAGTTTTAAATGGGCGGCCCTTATTCTAAGATTATGCCCTCTAGTTCTAGTCTCCCCTATCAGTGGAAACATCCTCTCTGCATCCACCTTGTCAAGCCCCCTCATAATCTTATACGTTTCGATAAGATCACTTCTCAATCTTCTGAATTCCAAGGAGTAGATGCCCAACCTCCTCAACCTTTTCTCATAAGTCAATCCCCTCATCTCCAGAATCAACCGAGTGAACCTTCTCTGAACTGCCTCCAAAGCAAGTATATCCTTTCGTAAATATGGAAACCAAAACTGTACGCAGTATTCCAGGTATGGCCTCACCAATACCTTGTGCAACTGCAGCAAGACTTTTATACTCCATCCCCTTTGCAATAAAGGCCAAGATTCCATTGGCCTTCCTGATCACTTGCTGTACCTGCATACTAACCTTCTGTGTTTCGTGCACAAGTACCCCCAGGTCCCGCTGTATTGCAGCACTTTGCAATTTTTCTCTATTTAAATAATAACTTACTCTTTGATTTTTTTTCTGCCAAAGTGCATGACCTCACTCTTTCCAACATTATACTCCATGTGCCAAATTTTTGCCCACTCACTTAGCCTGTCTATGTCCTTTTGCAGATTTTGTGTCCTCCTCACACAAGGATGGAGATGGGCAATGTTACGGAAGTGGAAATAGGCAATCTTAGATGTGCCATGGATATGTAGTCGGAAGCTCATTTCAGGGTCTTCCATCTTCCTTTGTGCTAGGTATGACTCCAGCCAGTGGAGAGTTTTCCCCCTGATTCCCATTGACTTCAGTTTACTCGGGCTCCTTGATGCCACACTTGGTCAAATGCTACCTTGATGTCGAGGGCAGTCACTCTCACCTCACCTCTGGAATTCAGCTCTTTTATCCATGTTTGGACCGAGGCTGTAATGAGGTCTAGAGCAAAGAGGTCCTGGAGGAACCCAGACTGGACATCGGTGAGCAGGTTATTGGTGAGTAAGTGTCATTTGATAGCACTGTCGACGTCACCTTCCATCACTTTGCTGATGATTGAGAGCAGACTTATATGTCCTGCTTTTTGTGGACAGGACATACCTCGGCAATTTTGTCGGGTAGATGCCAGTGTTGTAGCTGTACTGGAACAGCTTGGCTAGAGGAGCGGCTAGTTCTGGAGCACAAGTCTTCAGCACAACAGCCGGGATGTTGTCGGGGCCCATTGCCTTTGCTGTATCCAGTGCGCTCAGCCATTTCTTGATATCACTTGGAGTGAATCGAATTGGCTGAAGACTGGCTTCTGTGATGGTGGGGACCTCAGGAGGAGGCCAAGATGGATCATCCACTCGGCACTTTTGGCTGAAAATGGTTGCAAACGCTTCAGCCTAGTCTTTTGCACTCATGTGCTAGGCTCCATTATCATTGAAGATGGGGGTATTCCTGGAGCCTCCTCCTCCCGTTAGTTGTTTAATTGTCCACCACAATTCACGACTGGATGAGGCAAGACTACAGAACTTTGATCTGATCCATTGATTGTGGGATCGATTAGCTCTGTCTATACCAAGCCGCTTCTGCTATTTAGCATGCATGTAGTCCTATGTTGCAGCTTCTCCAGGTTGGCACCTCATTTTCAGGTTCGAAGGACAAATTTTTGGGGATCAAGGGTTATGGCGAGAAAGCAGGAAGGGGGTACTGAAGTTTCATGTTCAGCCATGAACTCATTGAATGGCGGTGCAGGCTAGAAGGGCTGAATGGCCTGCTCCTGCACCTATTTTCTATGTTTCTATGTTTCTCTATGTTTACGCCTGGTGCTGCTCCTGGCATACTCCTCTACACTGCTCATTGAACCAGGGTTGGTTACCCTGGCCTGATGGTAATGGTAGAGTGAGGGATATGCCAGGCCATAAGGTTACAGATTGTGGTGAAATATAATTCTGCTGCTGCTGATGGCCCACAGCACCTCATGGATGCCCAGTTTTGAGCTGCTAGATCTGTTCTGAATCTATTCCATTTAGCATGGTAGTAGTGCCACACAACACGATGGAGGGTGCCCTCAGTGTGAAGACAGGACTTTGTCTCCACAATGACTGTGCGGTGGTCACTGCTACCAATACTATCATCGGCAGATGCATCTGTGACAGGTATGTTGGTGAGTACGAGGTCAAGTAGGTTTTTCCCTCGTGTTGGTTCTCTCACCACCTGCGTCAGGCCCAGTCTGGCAGCTATGTCCTTCAGGACTCGGCCAGCTCGGTCAGTAGTGGTGCTACCGAGCCACTCTTGATGATGGACATTGAAGTCCCCCACCCAGAGTACATTCTGTGCCCTTGCTACTCTCAATACTTCTTCCAAGTGGTGTTCAACATGGAGGAGTACTGATTCATCAGCTGAGGGAGGGCCATAGGTGGTAATCATGCTTGACCTGAAGCCATGATACTTCATGGTGTCCAGAGTCAATGTTGAGGGTTCCCAGGGCCACTCCCTCCCGACTGTATACCATTGTGCCGCCACCCCTGGTGGGTCTGTCCTGCCGGTGGGACAGGACATACCCAGGGATGGTGATGGAGGAGTCTGTGCCATTGACTGAAAGGTATGATTCTGAGAGTATGATTGTTAGGCTGTTGCTTGACCAGTCTGTGGGACAGCTCTCCCAGTTTTGGCACGAGTCCCCGGGTATTAGTGAGGAGGACTTTGCCGGGTCGACTGGGCTGGGTGTGCCGTTGTCGTGTCTGAAACCGGTGCCGAGGTCGATGCCGGGAGGTCTGTCCGGTTTTATTCTTGTTATTGTTTCTTGTAGCGATTGTGTACAACGGAGTGTCTCGCTGGGTCTTTCAGAGGGCAGTTAAGAGTCAACCACATTGCTGTGGGTCTGGAGTCACCTATAGGCCAGACCGGGTAAGGATGGCAGATTTCCTTCCCTGAAGGAGCTTAGTGAACCAGATGGGTTTTTACGACATAACCACTATGTGTATAATGGACAATAAGGAAATGGCAGACTTGTTAAATGTAGACTTTGTATCCATTCTCACAGTGGAGGAAGAGGACAACATAGCAGTGGTACAGGGGAAACAAAAACAACCTAAGGGGAGAAACTTAGTTCATTTAAGATACATTTTTAAGATGGTAATGGAGAAAATAATAGGATGTGAGGCAGACAAATCTCTGGGACCTGATGGTGAGAAAATTGCAGATGAGTTCGTCATAATTTTCCAAATCTCCCTGGATTGAGAAAGTGTGTCTTTGGTTTGGAAAATTGCAAATATCAATCCATTATTTAAGAAGGGAGAAAGAAATCAGGAAACTACAGACCTGTCCGTATAGAATCAGTTGTGGGGAAGTTACTGGGATGTGTTACCATGGACAGAGTGACAACGCTTGGAAAACCAGCCTCAGCATGGAAGTGTGAAGGGTAGGTCATGTCTGACTGATCTAGTGAGGTCACTGGCATGGTGGATAGGGTTGTGTCTTTGGCGGCTCTCTGCGGACTTCCAGAATGTATTTGATTAAGTTCCACACAAGAGATTATTAGAAAAAATGAGAGCTCACGGAATTGGAGATAACTTTGTGATTTGAGTTGGTATTTGGTTGAGAGATACTGTTGGGATGTGACATGTGACATGTGGCTCTGTCTGGGGCCTCAGCCTTTCACCACACACATCAATAACTTGGATGAAGGAATAGAGAGTAGTGTATCCAGCTTTGCAGATATTGAATGGTCCTGAAATTCTGTTCGGAGGCCTTTCAGACGAACGTGTGACTGCTCAACCAATCAGGTACAGTATTCCACAGCTTTCCATTAATAGCAATGGGAACTCCGTATCTACCAGTTCTCATTGCTGTTCATGGGAAAAAACACAAACACACTAAACACCATAATAAAAAAAAAATACCTCACATAATTAAAATGAATTGAAATTAAAGTTAATACAGTTCTTAAAAAATATTTTTTTTTCTGATTTTTAAAAAAATTTTTGTAATTAGCGTTAAAAATAAATTTACATTAGTGGACAGAGTTTTTAACAATAAAATGTGGTTTTTCAATTTAATTTTATTCTGTTTTTGTATGTTTTAAAACTCTTACGCCTGTGAAAGTAGTCTATATGCCTGCTTTTATCAGGTGCAAGTGTTTTGAGGACATTTTCTGGACAAGATATGGGTAAATCCCGCAATCTTGCCCGTGCAAATGTTCTCGCTCCCGAGATACGGAGAATCTGTCGAGCTCCAGCTTGACGGATGGAAAAGCCGGTTTTCAGCGCATGCGCATTGTGCACTGGAAACCGGCTTTTTTGATGCCTTCCCGGGTCCATACACGCCCCGTACACACCCCGTACACGCTCCGTACACGCCCCGTACACGCTCCGTACACGCTCCGTACACACCCCGTACACGCCCCGTACACACCCCGTACACGCTCCGTACACGCCCCGTACACGCTCCGTACACGCTCCGTACACACCCCGTACACGCCCCGTACACACTCTGTACGGACCCTGTACACGCCTGTACACACACCGTGCACGCCCCGTACACACCCTGTACAAACCCCGTACACGCCCCATACACACCCCGTACTCGTTCCGTACACACCCCGTACTCGTTCCGTACACGCTCTGTACACACGCCGTGCACAGCCCATACACACCCCGTACACACTCTGTACACACCCCGTACAGGCTCCTTACATGCCCTGTACACACTCCGTACATGCCCTGTACATACCCCGTACACACCCCGTACACGCCCCGTACCGACCCGAGAGGCCGGGATTTCCAGGCCATTAACTCATTATTTAGAAGGGGGGATAGTAAAACCAGAAAACGGCAGACCTGTCCGTTTCTACAGGAGGAATAATAAGTTGTGTGGATGGGAGCCAGAAGTTACAAAGGGACATAACTAGTGGCAAAAATTGGGTGTCCATTTACATAAATCACTAAAAGCTAGTACAAAGGGCCGGATTTTCGGCTCTCGGGGTTTTTCGGTGAAGACGGTATCGATACGTGAAACTTATCGTTTTTAGCCCGAACTTTGGGTCTTTACGTCGGTAATGAGAGCGTTGCACAAGCATTAGGGCGCAAAAATTGCGAGTTTTGCCAAATTTAGTCCGGGGCCGGGAGCGCTGCGAGAGAGGCCTTGGGAGGGGGGGAAAATTGCAAAAAACATTCCAAAACCATTTACAAGATCTAATCTATCGAATCGGTGAAAAAAAGTAAAAAATAAAAACTCTAACTTACCCTTTTGGCAAGTTTTCACACTTACCGCTGCTGGCAGGGCTGCACCGACAGGTGTGACCAGTCGCTATTCTAGGCACGGCGTACGGGTCAGGAGAGAGCTGAACGTCCAACGGTAACGCAATCCGCGCCGTTACATGTTGGCGCACCTCTCCCCGGTGCTATTTGGAAGCGCCGCCGCAAACGGCTACCCGAGGATCCCACCTGGGCTTTGCGACCGGGCTTTCAGAGAGTACACAGGGGAGGGAGTAGAGAGTGGAGGGAGTACAGAGTGGAGGGAGTACACAGGGGAGGGAGTACACAGGGGAGGGAGTACAGAGTGGAGGGAGTACACAGGGGAGGGAGTACACAGGGGAGGGAGTAGAGTGGAGGGAGTACACAGGGGAGGGAGTACACAGGGGAGGGAGTACAGAGTGGAGGGAGTACAGAGTGGAGGGAGTACACAGGGGAGGGAGTACAGAGTGGAGGGAGTACACAGGGGAGGGAGTACACAGGGGAGGGAGTAGAGTGGAGGGAGTACACAGGGGAGGGAGTACACAGGGGAGGGAGTACAGAGTGGAGAGAGTACACAGGGGAGGGAGTACACAGGGGAGGGAGTACAGAGTGGAGGGAGTACACAGGGGAGGGAGTACACAGGGGAGGGAGTACACAAGGGAGGAAGTTCTGCTTTAGTTGTACCGAGCCTTGGTCAGACCCGTGTTCAGTTTTGGGCACCGCACCTCAGGAAAGATATATTGGCCTTTGAGAGGATGCAGTGCAGATTCTCCAGAATGATACCGGGATTAAAGGCTTAACATAGAAAATAGGTGCAGGAGCAGGCCATTCAGCCCTTCTAGCCTGCACCGCCATTCAATGAGTTCATGGCTGAACATGAAACTTCAGTACCCCCTTCCTGCTTTCTCGCCATAACCCTTGATCCCCCGAGTAGTAAGGACTTCATCTAATTCCCTTTTGAATATATTTAGTGAATTGGCCTCAACTACTTTCTGTGGTAGAGATTTCCACAGGTTCACCACTCTCTGGGTGAAGAAGTTTCTCCTCATCTCGGTCCTAAATGGCTTACCCCTTATCCTCAGACTGTGACCCCTGGTTCTGGACTTCCCCAACATTGGGAACATTCTTCCTGCATCTAACCTGTCTAAACCCGTCAGAATTTTAAACGTTTCTATGAGGTCCCCTCTCATTCTTCTGAATTCCAGTGAATACAAGCCCAGTTGATCCAGTCTTTCTTGATAGGTCAGTCCCGCCATCCCGGGAATCAGTCTGGTGAATCTTCGCTGCACTCCCTCAATAGCAAGAATGTCCTTCCTCAAGTTAGGAGACCAAAACTGTACACAATACTCCAGGTGTGGCCTCACCAAGGCCCTGTACAACTGTAGCAACACCTCCCTGCCCCTGTATTCAAATCCCCTCGCTATGAAGGCCAACATGCCATTTGCTTTCTTAACCGCCTGCTGTACCTGCATGCTAACCTTCAATGACTGATGTACCATGACACCCAGGTCTCGTTGCACCTTCCCTTTTCCTAATCTGTCACCATTCAGATAATAGTCTGTCTCTCTGTTTTTACCACCAAAGTGGATAACCTCACATTTATCCACATTATACTTCATCTGCCATGCATTTGCCCACTCACCTAACCTATCCAAGTCACTCTGCAGCCTAATAGCATCCTCCTCGCAGCTCACACTGCCACCCAACTTAGTGTCATCCGCAAATTTGGAGATACTGCATTTAATCCCCTCGTCTAAATCATTAATGTACAATGTAAACAGCTGGGGCCCCAGCACAGAACCTTGCGGCACCCCACTAGTCACTGCCTGCCATTCTGAAAAGTACCCGTTTACTCCTACTCTTTGCTTTCTGTCTGACAACCAGTTCTCAATCCACGTCAGCACACTACCCCCAATCCCATGTGCTTTAACTTTGCACATTAATCTCTTGTGTGGGACCTTGATGAAAGCCTTCTGAAAGTCCAAATATACCACATCAACTGGTACTCCTTTGTCCACTTTATTGGAAACATCCTCAAAAAATTCCAGAAGATTTGTCAAGCATGATCTCCCTTTCACAAATCCATGCTGACTTGGACCTATCATGTCACCATTTTCCAAATGCGCTGCTATGACATCCTTAATAATTGATTCCATAATTTTACCCACTACTGATGTCAGGCTGACCGGTCTATAATTCCCTGCTTTCTCTCCCTCCTTTTTTAAAAAGTGGGGTTACATTGGCTACCCTCCACTCGATAGGAACTGATCCAGAGTCAATGGAATGTTGGAAAATGACTGTCAATGCATCCGCTATTTCCAAGGCCACCTCCTTAAGTACTCTGGGATGCAGTCCATCAGGCCCTGGGGATTTATCGGCCTTCAATCCCATCAATTTCCCCAACACAATTTCCCGACTAATAAAGATTTCCCTCAGTTCCCCCTCCTTACTAGACCCTCTGACCCCTTTTATATCCGGAAGGTTGTTAGTATCCTCCTTAGTGAATACCGAACCAAAGTACTTGTTCAATTGGTCTGCCATTTCTTTGTTCCCCGTTATGACTTCCCCTGATTCTGACTGCAGGGGACCCACGTTTGTCTTTACTAACCTTTTTCTCTTTACATACCTATAGAAACTTTTGCAATCCACCTTAATGTTCCCTGCAAGCTTCTTCTCGTACTCCATTTTCCCTGCCCTAATCAAACCCTTTGTCCTCCTCTGCTGAGTTCTAAATTTCTCCCAGTCCCCGGGTTCGCTGCTATTTCTGGCCAATTTGTATGCCACTTCCTTGGCTTTAATACTATCCCTGATTTCCCTAGATAGCCACGGTTGAGCCACCTTCCCTTTTTTATTTTTACGCCAGACAGGAATGTACAATTGTTGTAATTCATCCATGCGGTCTCCAAATGTCTGCCATTGCCCATCCACAGTCAACCCCCTAAGTATCATTCGCCAATCTATCCTAGCCAATTCACGCCTCATACCTTCAAAGTTACCCTTCTTTAAGTTCTGGACCATGGTCTCTGAATTTACTGTTTCATTCTCCATCCTAATGCAGAAATCCACCATATTATGGTCACTCTTCCCCAAGGGGCCTCGCACAATGAGATTGCTAATTAATCCTCTCTCATTACACAACACCCAGTCTAAGATGGCCTCCCCCCTAGTTGGTTCCTCAACATATTGGTCTAGAAAACCATCCCTTATGCACTCCAGGAAATCCTCCTCCACCGTATTGCTTCCAGTTTGGTTAGCCCAATCTATGTGCATATTAAAGTCACCCATTATAACTGCTACACCTTTATTGCATGCACCCCTAATTTCCTGTTTGATGCCCTCCCCAACATCCCTATTACTGTTTGGAGGTCTGTACACAACTCCTACTAACGTTTTTTGCCCTTTGGTGTTCTGCAGCTCTACCCATATAGATTCCACATCATCCAAGCTAATGTCTTTCCTAACTATTGCATTAATCTCCTCTTTAACCAACAATGCTACCCCACCTCCTTTTCCTTTTATTCTATCCTTCCTGAATGTTGAATACCCCTGAATGTTGAGTTCCCAGCCCTGATCATCCTGGAGCCACGTCTCCGTAATCCCAATCACATCATATTTATTAACATCTATTTGCACAATTAATTCAACCACCTTATTGCGGATACTCCTTGCATTAAGACACAAAGCCTTCAGGCTTGTTTTTTGAACACCCTTTGTCCTTTTAGAATTTTGCTGTACAGTGGCCCTTTTTGTTCTTTGTCTTGGGTTTCTCCGCCCTCCACTTTTCCTCATCTCCTTTCTGTCTTTTGCTTTTGCCTCCTTTTTGTTTCCCTCTGTCTCCCTGCATTGGTTCCCATCCCCCTGCCATATTAGTTTAAATCCTCCCCAACAGCACTAGCAAACACTCCCCCTAGGACATTGGTTCCGGTCCTGCCCAGGTGCAGACCGTCCGGTTTGTACTGGTCCCACCTCCCCCAGAACCGGTCCCAATGCCCCAGGAATTTGAATCCCTCCCTGCTGCACCACTGCTCAAGCCACGTATTCATCTGCGCTATCCTGCGATTCCTACTCTGACTATCACGTGGCACTGGTAGCAATCCCGAGATTACTACTTTTGAGGTCCTACTTTTTAATTTAGCTCCTAGCTCCTTAAATTCGTTTCGTAGGACCTCATCCCTTTTTTTTACCTATGTCGTTGGTACCAATGTGCACCACGACAACTGGCTGTTCTCCCTCCCATTTCAGAATGTCCTGCACCTGCTCCAAGACATCCTTGACCCTTGCACCAGGGAGGCAACATACCATCCTGGAGTCTCGGTCGCGGCCGCAGAAACGCCTATCTATTCCCCTCACCATTGAATCCCCTATCACTATTGCTGTCCCACTCTTTTTCTTGCCCTCCTGTGCAGCAGAGCCAGCCACGGTGCCATGAACTTGGCTGCTGCTGCCCTCCCCTGATGAGTCATCCCCCTCAACAGTACTCAAAACAGTGTATCTGTTTTGCAGGGGGATGACCACAGGGGACCCCTGTACTACCTTCCTTGCACTACTCTTCCTGCTGGTCTTCCATTCCCTAGCTGGCTGTGGACCCTTTCCCTGCGGTAAGACCAACTCACTGCACGTGATACTCACGTCATTCTCAGCATCGTGGATGCTCCAGAGCGAATCCACCCTCAGCTCCAACTCCGCAACGCGGACAGTCAGGAGCTTGAGGTGGACACACTTCCCGCACACGTAGTCGTCAGGGACACCGGAAGTGTCCCTGAGTTCCCACATGGTACAGGAGGAGCATAACAGCCGACCGAGCTCTCCTGCCATGACTTAACCCTTAGATACACTTAAATTGGCAACAACAATGTTAAAAGTTACTGACTGATATACGAAGAAAAAGAAAAATTATTCACCAATCACCAGCCAATCACTTACCCCCTAGGCTGTGACGTCACCGTTGTTTCTTTCTTTGCCTTCTCCCTGTAGCTGCACCGGCACGCCTCTCGCCGACCCCGGACTCGTGCTGCTCCGAGCTCCCGCCTCCTCGACTGACTGCTCGAACTGCTCGACTCCCGCTGGCCTTTATAGGCCTCTCGCCGACCCCGGACTCGCGCTGCTCCGAGCCCCCGCCTCCTCGACTGACTGCTCGAACTGCTCGACTCCCGCTGGCCTTTATAGGCCTCTCGCCGACCCCGGACTCGCGCTGCTCCGAGCCCCCGCCTCCTCGACTTACGAGAATTACGAGGATTGGTTGCACAAACTTGAATTGTATTCTCGTTATGTTAAACTTGTATGGGACCCTGGTCAGGCCGCATTTCGAGTACTGTGCACAGTTCAGATCTCCATACTATGAAAAGGACAGAAACACTGGAGAACATGCAAACAGGATTTACAAGGATGTTACCAGAACTGAGAGATTGCAGCTATTAGGAAAAATTGAACAGGTTGAAGCTTTTTTCTTTAGAAAAGAAAAGACTTAGAGGAGGAACTTAGCACAATCACAATCACTAAGGAGGTGGTATTCAGTAAGATAATGGGACTAAAGGAAAATAAATCCCCTGGACCTGATGGCTTGCATCCTAGGGTCTTAAGAGAAGTAGCGGCAGGGATCGTGGATGCATTGGTTGTAATTTACCAAAATTCCCTGGATTCTGGGGAGGTCCCAGCAGATTGGAAAACTGCAAATGTAACACCCCTATTTAAAAAAGGAGGCAGACAAAAAGCAGGAAACTATAGACCAGTTAGCCTAACATCTATGTTTGGGAAAATATTGGAGTCCATTATTAAAGAAGCAGTAGCAGGACATTGGGAAAAGCAAAATTCAGTCAGGCAGAGTCAGCATGGATTTATGAAGGGGAAGTCATGTTTGACAAAATTGCTAGAATTCTTTGAGGATGTAATTCTTTGAGGGTGGATAAAGGGGAACCAGTGGATGTGGTGTGTTTGGACTTCCAGAAGGCATTTGACAAGGTGCCACATAAAAGGTTACTGCATAAGATAAAAGTTCACGGGGTTGGGGGTAATATATTAGCATGGATAGAGGATTGGCTAACTAACAGAAAATAGAGAGTCGGGATAAATGGTTCATTCTCGGGTTGGCAATTAGTAACTAGTGGGGTGTCGCAGGGATCAGTGCTGGGACCCCAAATATTTACAATCTATATTAATGACTTGGAAGAAGGGACTGAGAGTAACGTAGCCAAGTTTGCTGACGATACAAAGATAGGAGGAAAAGCAATGTGTGAGGACACAAAAAACCTGCAAAAGGACATGGACAGGCTAAGTGAGTGGGCAAAAATTTGGCACATGGAGTATAATGTTGGAAAGTTATGCACTTTGGCAGAAAAAAAATCAAAGAGCAAGTTATTATTTAAATGGAGAAAAATTGCAAAGTGCTGCAGTACAACGGGGCCTGGGTGTACTTGTGCATGAAACACAAAAGGGTAGTATGTAGGTACAGCAAGTGATCAGGAAGGCCAATGGAATCTTGGGCTTTATTGCAAAGGGTTGGAGTATAAAAGCAGGGAAGTCTTGCTACAGTTTTACAGGGTATTGGTGAGGCCACACCTGGAATACTGCGTGCAGTTTTGGTTTCCATATTTAAGAAAGGATATACTTGCTTTGGAGGCAGTTCAGAGAAGGTTCACTAGGTTGATTCCGGAGATGGGGGAGTTGACTTATGAGGAAAGGTTGAGTAGGTTGGGCCTCTACTCATTGGAATTCAGAAGAATGCTGGGACAAGCAAAAACCAGATAAAAACCCAGGCCAATAAGGGAAAGAAAACCTGGGAAAATTCCTCTCCCACTCATCCAGGCGATCGAAACTAGTCCAGGAGATCACCCTGGCCGTATTCGATTCCCTGCAGTTACTTACCATCGTATCTGCACCGTCCAACAAAAGGTTATCCAGTCTAATCCCAATTACCTGCTCTAGATCCGTAGCCCTGCAGGTTACAGCACTTTAAGAACCTTTTAATTGTGGTGAGGGTTTCTGCATCCGCCACCCTTCCAGGCAGCGAATTCCAGATCCCCATAACCCTCTGCGTGAAGAAGCCCCCTCCCCCTCAAATCCGCCCTGAACCTTCCACCAACCACCTTAAAACTATGCCCCCTCGTAATTGACCCCTCCACCAATGGAAATAGGCCCTTGTTATCTATTATGTCCAGGCCCCTCAAAATTTTGTACACCTCAATGAAATCTCCTCTCAACCTTCTCTGTTCCAATGAAAACAAACCCAGCCTATCCAATCTGTCCTCATAGCTAAGATTCTCCATTCCGGGCAGTATCCTAGTAAATCTCCTCTTCATCGTCTCTAGTGCAATCACATCCTTCCTATACTACAGCGACCATGCAGTACTCCAGCTGTGGCCTAACCAGAGCATTATACAATTTAAGCATAACTTCAAGGCAAGCATTCCGTAAGCCTTCTTAACCACCTTATCTACCTGGCCTGCTACTTTCAGGGATCTGTGGACAAGCACTCCAAGGTCCCTTTGTTCATCTACACTATTAAATGGCCTACTGCTTAATGTGCATATCCTTTCCTTATTAGCCCTCCCAAAGTGCATACCTCACACTTCTCCGAATTAAATTCCATTTGCCACTCCTCTGCCCACCTAACCAGTAGATTGATATCATCCTGCAGTCCATGACTTTCCTTTTCATTATCAACCATACAGCCAATTTTAGTGTCATCTGCAAACTTCTTAATCATACTCCCTATATTCAAATCTAAACCGTTGATATATACCACAAAAAGCAAAGGACCCAGTACTGAGCCCTGCGGAACCCCACTGGAAACATCCTTCCAGTCACAAAAACATCCATCAGCCATTACCGTTTACTTCCTACCTCCAAGCCAATTTTGGATCCAACTTGCCACTTTTCCCTGTATCCCATGGGCTTTAACCTTCGTGACCAGTCTACCATGTGGGACCTTATCAAAAGCTTTGCTAAAGTCCATATACACTACATCGTATGCACTACCCTCATCGACCCTCTTGGTTACCTCCTCAAAAAATTCAATCAGGTTAGTCAAACACGATCTTCCCTTAACAAATCCGTGCTGACTGTCCCTAATTAATTCTTGCCTGTCCAAATGTAGATTTATCCTGTCTTTCAGGATTTTTTCCAATAATTTTCCCACCACTGAGGTTAGGCTGACAGGCCTGTAATTACTCGGCCTATCCCTTTCTCACTTCTTCAACAAGGGTACTACATTAGCAGTCCTCCAATCCTCCGGCACCATGCCCAGATCCAAAGAGGACTGGAAAATGATGGTCAAGGCCTCTGCTATTCACTCTTTTAATTCGCTCAACAGCTTGGGATACATTTCATCCGGGCCTGGGGACTTATCTACTTTCATAACTGCTAAACCCCTTAATGCCTCCTCTCTCACTATGTTTATTTCATCCAGAATATCACACTCCTCCTCGATAGCAGTATCTGCATTGCCCCTTTCCTTTGTGAAAACAGATGAAAGTATTCATTAAGAACCTTGGCAACATCTTCCACCTCCACACAAAGATTACCCTCATGGTTTCTAATAGGCCCTACCCTTTCTTTAGTTACCCTCTTACTCTTCATATATTTGTAGAACATCTTAGGTTTTCCTTAATTTTATTGGCCAAAAATTTTTCATGCTCTCTCTTAGTATTCCTAATATCCTTTTTAATTTTATCTCTTAACTTTCTATATTCCTCCAAAGATTCTACAGTATTTAGCTGTCAGTATATGACATAAGCTTCCCTTTTTTTCTTTATCCTCCCCTGTAAGTCCCTGGACATCCAGGGGGCTCTCGAATTGTTATTCCCACCCTTTTTCTTTAAGGGCACATGTTTAGCCTGAGCATTCCGGATCTCCTCCTTGAATTCCTCCCACTGTTCCGACACTGATTTACCCACAAGTAGCTGTGGCCAAATCACTTCTCAACTTAGCAAAGTTAGCTTTCCCCAATTTGGGACTTTTATTCCAGGCTTATCCTTGTCCTTATCCATAACCAACTTGAATCTGAATGAATTATGGTTACTGGCACCCAAGTGCTCCCCCACTAATACCCCTTCAAGCTGCCCAGCTTCATTCTCCAAAACTGAATCCAGAACCAGGATTGTTACATACTGACTCTTGAATGCATTTTAAGAATTCTGCACCCTCTATACCCTTCACACTAAATTTGTCCCAATCAATATTAGGATAGTTAAAATCCCCTACTATTGCTACCCTATGGTTTTTGGACTTCACAGCAATTTGCCTACATATTTGCTCCTCTATCTCCCTCCCACTGTTTGGGGGGTTTATAATACACACCCAGCAGTGTGATCGCCGCTTTTTTATTTTTCAATTCAACCCTTGTGGCCTCATTTGATGATCCCTGTAACATATCATCCCTCCTCACAGCTGTAATAGTTTCTTTAATCAATACTGCGACCACCCCCCCTCTTTTTATCCCCCTCTCTATCTTGTCTAAATATCCTGTAACCAGGAATATTGATCTGCCAAACCTGCCCCTCTTTCAGCCATGTCTGGGGTGATCTAATCAGGTTGGTTAAAATGATAAAGTGATTTGATAGGGCAGATACAGAGAAGCTATTTACTCTGGTGGGGAAATCCAGACAAAGAGGGTATAATCCTCAAATTAGAATTAGACTATTTAGGAATGAAACCAAGAATCATTTTTTCACACAAAGGGCAGTGGAAATCTGAAATTTATCCAAAAGGCTGTGGATGCTGGGACGATTGAATTTTCAATGCCTGGATCGCTAGATTTTTGTTGGGTTGGGGTATCAAGGGATACGGGGCAAAGATGGGTAACTGGGGTTGAGGTACAGATCAGTCATGGTCTAATTGAATAGTGGGACAGGCTTGAGGGGCTGAATGGCCTCCTCCTGTTCCTATCAATCTATACCTCATGATCCGTGGCTCTGTACACCTATTATGCGTTTGAATCCTGTATATTTTTGTTCCCTGTGTATTTTGTAAATAAATGGACTGTATTTTAGCCTGCACAAACAATCTAACGGTGGGATATTTCCTTAACTGACCGGTATTCCTGGCTAGCCTCCCACATTCTACCCTACTTAAACTTGAGGTCATCCAAAATTTGCCGGCCTGTGTCCTAACTCGCACCAAGTCACGCTCACCCATCACCCCTGTGCTCACTGACCTACATTGCTTCCCGGTTAAGCAGCGTCTTCATTTCAAAATTCTCATCCTCGTTTACAAATCCCTCCATGGCCTCGCCCTTCCCTATCTTTAATCCCCCGACATGTCTGCGCTCCTCAAATTCTGCCCTCCTGAGCATCCCTGATTATAATCACTCAATCGTTAGTGGTCGCACCTTCAGCTGCCTGAGCCCTGAATTCTGGAACTCCCTCCTGAAACCTGTCCGTCTCCCTACCTCTCTTGCCTCCTTTAAGGCGCTCCTCAAAACCTATCTCTTCGACCAAGCTTTTGGTCACTTGCCGTAATTTCTTCTTATGTGACTCGGTGTCAAATTTATCTGATTTGTCTTGTAACACTGCTGTGAAGCATCTTGGACCTTTTCACTACATTAAAGATGCTATATAAATAAAAGTTATTGTTATTGTAATTTACAGACCATCTTACAGTCTGAAGTAAGGAATATCGCATTGACAGGGTTAAACTTTAGAGGTCAGCTCTGCCAATCTCAAACGCAATCACATGCTTGGAATTTTCCTCACAGAACTCCCGTACTGGTGATCGGAATGACTGGGATTCCCTTACTGTTACAGGTGTTCCCGTACTCCCTGCTGGTGATCGGAATGACTGGGGTTCCCTTACTGTTACAGGTATTCCCGTACTCTCTACTGGTGATCGGTATGACGATGTACCTTCCTGCTTTGATCTGGAAAGTATTTGTTACTCCGTCCCTCATCGCTGATCTACTTTTCATTATTGATGAGTTGGACAAAGCCTACAATCGCTCGATTAAAGTGGCTCAACTGATTGTGAAGAAACACGAGAACAGCCCCAACGCCAAGAGTCTGATCCAGGAGGAGTTGGACAGGTAGAAAACTATTCCTCTCACTGGCAACAAAATGGCCAAAAACATGCACTGGCTACAACCTGTTGGTCTCACCAATGGAAAACTGACAGGATGAGTGGAACTGATCGTTGATACAGAGAGTGAATGGGGACAGAGCTGATCATTGATCGAGTGAATGGGGACAGAGCTGATCATTGATCGTGTGAATGGGGACAGAGCTGGTCATTGATCGAGTGAATGGGGACAGAGCTGACCATTGATCGAGTGAATGGGGACAGAGCTGATCATTGATACGGTGAATGGGGACAGAGCTGATCACTGATCGAGTGAATGAGGAAAGAGCTGATCATTGATCGAGTGAATGAACTGAGCGGCTGAGTGAGTCTTGTGCTGGGAAATGCTGATGATGCAGTAAGTAAAGGGATGTAGACAGGCTAAGTGAGTGGGAAAACATTTGGCAGATGGAGTATAATGTGGGAAAATGTGAGGTTATCCACTTTGGCAGAAAAAATAGAAAAGCAAATTATAATTTAAATGGAGAAAAATTGCAAAGTGCTGCAGTACAGAGGGACCTGGGGGTCCTTGTGCATGAAACACAAAAAGTTAGTATACAGGTACAGCAAGTAATCAGGAAGGCAAATTGTTGTGGAGTATTAAAAATATAACACTCAACACAAGGTCCGTATATAGAGAAAATAATTATTTATTAAAACCTGGTATATCAAGGGAGAACCAGTTGCATCAGTACTGGATGCTCTAATCACCGGTCTCATGGAGCAACCTGTGCTGTCACATTTTATACATTCAAAATACAGTCAAAATAATGAAACTATGCGGGGAAGTGTTTCATTGGTTATTTGCCACCAGCCCCCGCCCACCTGCTATTAATACATACAGTTACAGTAATTTTATTGGTTACTACAGTTATGGCCACTGTAGCTGGGGAGGCCCCCTATGCATTATGTGTTACATCTCTGTGAACTTGTTCCCAGGCTCTAACTCCTAGACTGTGTCCTTGACACGTACATCTGGCTATCCTCATTTCAAAGGGACTCTGTTTTCTGCTATCTTGTGTGACTCGAAAATGGCTGCCTCAGCTTATTATCTCTGTGAGCTGTCTACATTTGTCTTGTGTGTGCTCTCGCGAGTGTTATCTCCTCAGACCTTAGTCCTAGCCTCTTGTGAGACTCGTTCTTTGTTTCAGCCTAATTGCTAGAATGTGGGACTCAGCTATTCCCCCATTCAGCCTTTCTCTCAGCCTTTCTTGCTTTAGGTTTTAACTTTACCAAATTACTTTTCCCCTGAATAGGTTTTTCGCTACTACAATCCCCCATTTGATCAGGTGGTAACCCCAAATACTCACCATGAACAATAATTTTCCTTTCCCTGTTTTGATTTGTGTGTCTCCCGCCCCGGTTTCGCTGATCAGGTGATAGGATTAGGACATTCACGACTCATATCATATCGTGCCGTCTTTGTGTTTGATTACCCCTTTTTGAATCTAGCAAAGGCTTTCTGTGTTCTTTCTAAAGGGCCTTGGCCAATGTTTTCACTCTGCGTCTCTTGTATTTGCCTGTACATTCTCCCAGGAGTTCAAGCACCACTATCAGCTGCACTAGGACTAACACATGGGATATAATTCTGATCCAAGGGTGTATATTTAGATTCAGTCCGAAATGGTAGAGTCGAGAATACCACGGCGGGTCAGTCAGTTCTTTATCAGTGTCCTTTTCTGGTTTGTCAATTTGTTCCTTCAAGACAACATACGTCCTTCATTGGTCAAACATACTCCTTTCCAGTGTCGTCTGCTCTTCCCTCGGTTTAGGGATCGATTGTCCTTGTGGTTCTCCAAAATCTTTATACCCCGCTTTTATCGTATCTCCCATTGTTCCGTCGATGGTCTCTTCCTTCAGCTCCGGGTATATTGTATATCCTTCTATGTTGATCTTGTGTTTAGGCTTCATACAGAAGTCAGGGCATTCGATGGGACACATTATCACCCCTCCCACAGTCAGGTTAGCGACTGTTGTGCTGACGCACCACCATTGTCTCCTTGTGATGCCGCTATAGTCGCATAGTCCAACGCCCATGGTGTGATGCTTAGGACGCATCCCTCTTTTTGGCCGTATCCACAGTCATCTTTTCCCTCCTGAAACGACTCTCGACATAACACAACTTGGTTATTCTTATAATAATGTGTTATAGATATACCCTTGGTCTTATTCCCATTTTTAATATATTACTGATGCAGCTTGTGATACCTCACTCGTGTTTGGTTTCTTACTTCCCCTATGTTGGTAACTTTGTATAGACTTTGTCCTTCAGTAAGTCTATACTGGGGAATGTTTACTATGAACCCTATTATATTCTGGTGGCCAGTGGCACATCTATTCTCGGGGTACCCATGCGGGGCTATTCCTCCGAATCTGACAAGCTTGAATAGGATTTTTATCCAGCGTCCAAGTTTTAAAAACATTGTTAGTTATCCAGTCCGGGACCTTCCCGTTCTGTAACTGTTCCAAATTATGTTCCACTGAGGCCAGCATCCATGCTCCATACCCCGCACACACACCGGCCGCACTTGCCTTAGCGGTTCGGTCGTTCAGCAGGTTAATGGTCCTTGCATGGTCTTTTCAAGTGTGGGCTACTTGCAGTATTTCCCTCTCGTCCCATCCCCTAATTGGGCCTGTAGCTGGTTGTTAGCATCCCCTCTTTCTGACAGCCCCTTTAAGATACGGGTTAATGTACTGACTTGCTCATCTATGGCCTAAAGATCTATCTTGTTAACTGTTGCGACCCTGGTCGCTAGCTCACGTCTACCATTTCTAATACACCCCTTTTCCTCCTCGTCTTTCGGGTCACCACAAGTTTCATGGTGTTCGGCTCTGGCCTCTCTAAGGCTCGTAATGTCAGATTCTTATATAGTGCAACTGTTCTGGGCCCGCAGAAACTGGGGATAGTTCGATCCGTCTGGTTTAAAAATATTGTACTCACCTGCTGTCACACCCCGAAGTGGATTCTGTCTTTTGTTCATTTTATTACTAGCTCTCCTGGAACACCCCTGGTCATATTGGGGTACTCCAGGGGTTCCGATGGGGGGGCAGTAGTAACAAGGACTGGGAGAGGGAAAAATGCACTCAGAAGGAAGGGGTGCAGATAAGGTGCACGCCACGGGACATTGAATGGGGCAGTGGTGGTGGGTGCACCTCGGGGAACAACCTCTCAACACCACTCACCACAGGTTCCATGTGTGCATTTAGAGGGCGGGCACAACTTTTGCTTGTCCTCTCCTGGCTGAGGTACTCCTGAGAATTCAGTGTCCCGTGGCGTGCACCTTATCTGCACCCCTTCCTTCTGAGTGCATTTTTCCCTCTCCCACCCCCAGTCTATCTGACATACCGAGGTCTTGTTTACCCAAATTGTCAACTTTGTATGGGTCCATGTCCATGGGTTTTTCAAGCCCTTTGTCCACTGTTTTAGGTACAGCATTCCGATGCTGCACTTTAAGTCTATTTCTGTTTCAACCGCCACCTTTAGCTTTCCGGTCTCACACCCAACGTCACCCGAATCCATGTAATACATGCCTTGCTGTCCCTCAGTCGGTGGTCCCCGTGTTTGTGTCCTGGTAGCTTCTCCCAGGCTAGTGAGGATTAAGGCGCCTGTCAGAATCCTTACAACGAGCCACATTCTTTTCTGTTGAGAGATTACAGCCTGGTGTCCCAAGGGTTAAATTCTTATAATTTCTATTTCAACCGGATTGATGGCACACCGTTTCTCCGGGCATGTGCCCATTTCCAGCTCCATTTTATTATGGCCAGTACTAATATTACAAATATACATCCTAATCCTCTAAAAAGTCCATCTGTCAGTTCGTCCTTCCGCTTCTTATACTCGAAAGCGTATCTTAAGGAGTGTTTTACTGGGTTCCGCCATCTGTCGTACCTTTATATTCTTTCAGCTGGGACCAGTGCTTCCGTCGACCCCTACCTTTCATATTCACGCAAGCGCACCTATCTCCACTAATTAATACCTTGTATGGTCCGTGCCACCTAGGTGCGAACCCTGGTTTCTCTGCCACCTCCTTAACCATTACCTTCGCCTCACCTCGGGGATTATAGCCGAGGCGGTTATCTCACCGCCTTCTTCCTCCTTCTGCCTTTCCCAGACCTCCTGTCACATACCTTTCTCACTCAATTCCCTCACATACTTCCTGATTCTGTCTCATAGGGGGTCAAAGTCAGCTCTTCCTGTCACTATTCCTTCTGGTACCCTCATTGCGCGTCCGGTCATTAATTCATACAGGGTTAATCCCATGGTTCGGTTTGGTGTGGCACGCAGCCTCATTAATATTGTCGGTAGGAGTTCAGTCCATGCCTGCCCTGTTTCCTGTATTGCCTTGCTCAAGGCGGTTTTAAGGGTCCGATTCATTCTTTCTACCATCCCTGAACTCTGGGGTTGATATGTGATGTGAAACTTCTGCTTAATACCAAATATTCTACAAGTTTCTTTCATTACTTGACCCATGAAATGAGTTCCTTGATCCGAGTCAATTTGGGTGGGTATCCCCCAGCGGGGAATTCCCTCCTCTGCTAGGATCCGTGCTGCGGTGGTGGCTGTGCAATTCAGACAAATGAAAAATTCATTAATTCCCACCTCAAACATTCCGCAGTCAAGAACCCACAAGCACTTTTCATTTAAAATCAGACATTCACACCAGTTTTTCATTCAACAAAGCTTATTCATTCTATTGTTTGGCCGGCTCTATTTTTGGATCTCATCCATCATTTAACATAGTCACTATCAGTTTTTTTTATGGTCGTCTGAAAAATATCTACTAAGGGAGCAGTCTGCCACCCACCACCCCCCCAAGTCCAGCATATCTTTACATGCCATATTCAGTTTTGGTACGCCTACCCTTATATTGGTTTTACTGTATTCTCAGATACTGACCGTCTCCCTACTTGGTTTCACCTAAACTCGGCGTCTATGGTCTCACCAACTTTTTATCGATTTAAACTGTATTCTTGGATACTGATTGTCACCCTAATCAGTTTCCCCTACCTCTAGAGCCTGCAATCCCATTGACTCAATTATCGATTTATCTGTATTGTAAGATACTGATGGTCCCTCTAACTGGTTCCCCTTGAACTTAGAGGCAACTCTCACATCGATATCTTATGATAGTGTCGATCGTGACTTCCTAATTCCCCAAGTCTTTTACAGGCCTTTCACAGATTCAGTTCCCCCGGGCAACAGACACGTCACGTAACAGCTCACATCGGATTATGAGTGGAAGTTCAAATATACTCACTCATGATGGATCTGTATACGCCCGTCTGTAGGCTGCCCCATGTATCCTGCCGACTGCGCCAAAATGTTGTGCATTATTTAAAATATAACACTCGACACAAGGTCCGTATATAGAGAAAAGAATTGTTTATTAAAACTTGATATATCAAGGGAGAACCGGTTGCATCAGTACCAATACTGGATGCTATAATCACCGGTCTCATGGAGCAGCCTGTGCTGTCACATTTTATACATTCAAAATACATCAAGATAATGAAACTACATAGGGCAGTGTGTCATTGGTTATTTGCCACCAGTCCCTGCCCACCTGCTACTAATACATACAGTTAGTGATTTCATTGGTTACTACAGTTACAATAATTTCATTGGTTACTACAGTTATGGCCACTGTGGCTGGGGAGGCCCCCTATGGGTTATGTGTTACATCTCTGTGAACTTGTTCCCAGGCTCTAATTCTTAGACTGTGTCCTTGACACGTACATCTGGCTATCATCATTTCAAAGAGGCTCTGTTTTCTGCTATCTTGTGTGACTCAATAATGGCTGCCTCAGCTTATTATCTCTGTGAGCTGTCTACATTTGTCTAACACTCTCAGGACTGTTATCTCTCCAGAGAATTTCTCTGACCTTAGTCCTAGCCCCTTGTGAGACTCGTTGTTCTTTGTTTCAGCCTAATTGCTAGAATATGGGACTCAGCTATTCTTCCATGAATACATTCAGCCTTTCTCTCAGCCTTTCCTGCTTTAGGTTTTAACTTTACCAAATTACTTTTCCCGATTAGGTTTTTTGCTACGACACAAATGGAATGTTGGCCTTTATTGCAAGGGGGATAAATATAAAAGCAGAGAAGTCCTGCTACAACTGTACAGGGTATTGGTGAGGCCACACCTGGAGTACTGCATACAGTTTTGGTCTCCGTATTTAAGAAAGCATATACTTGTATTGGAGGCTGTTCAGAGAAGGTTCACTGGGTCGATTCCGGAGATGAGGGGTTGACTTATGAAGATAGGTTGAGTAGGTTGAGTCTATACACATTGGAGTTCAGAAGAATGAGAAGTGATCTTATCGAAACCTATAAGATAATGAGGGGGCTCGACAAGGTAGATGCAGAGAGGATATTTACACTCATGGGGGAAACTAAAAGTAGGGGACATAGTCTTAGAATATGGGGCTGCCCATTTAAAACTGAGATGAGGAGGAATTTCTTCTCTCAGAGGGTTGTAAATCTGTGGAATTCTCTGCCCCAGAGAGCTGTGGAGGCTGGGTCATTGATTATATTTAAGGCAGAGATATAGACAGATTTTTGAGCGATAAGGGAGTAAAGGGGTACGGGGAGCGGGCAGGGAAGTGGAGCTGAGTCCATGATCAGATCAGCCATGATCTTATTGAATGGCGGAGAAGGCTCGAGGGGCCAAATGGCCTACTCCTGCTCCTATTTCTTATGTTCTTATGTTGTTAAGTAGGGCTGCATCTGTGGAGAGAGCAAAGTGACCAATGCCTGGGTCTGGGCATTAGTGTGGCTGCTGACAGGTTCAGCATCGCGATTGGGGGCAGCAGCAGCCCAAAGGCCCAAGCCTCCAAAGCTCTGCTGTAAACAAAAGAACAGGCAAATAATAATCTCCGCCGGGTGCTCCCAGGCCGGGCCCCATCTCCTTTGGGTGCTCCCAGGCGGGCCCCGTCTCCTTTGGGTGTTCTGACCCTTTGGTCCACAGAGAGTGTCGGTGAGATTCTCCATATTGGAGGAATGTGAGATTGAACTTCAGAAGTAGGATAAGAAAGATTTGCATTTCTATAGCGCCTTTCATGACCTCTGGATGTCCTAAAGCTCTTTACAGGCAATGAAGTACTCTTGGAGTGTAGTCATTGTTGTAATGTCGGAAATCCACAGCCATTTTGCGCACAGCAAGCTCCCACAAACAGCAATGTGATAATGACCAGATAATTTGTTTTAATGTTGTTGGCTTAGGGATAAATATTGGCCCTGGACACCGGGGGAAACTCCCCTGCTTTTCTTCAAAATAGTGCCAAGGGATCTTTTACATCCATCTGAGAGAGCAGAATGGGCCTCGGTTTAACGTCTCATCTGAAAGGAAGTGGTGGAGAATGAGCATCAGCAGCAGCAAGGGCAGCTGTGGATGGAGCTGCCAGGGGTGAGCAGAGGTGGGAGCAGCAGAGGTCGCAGGTCGCAGGAGGCACTACCCACCTCACAGGGTCTATAGAGGTTCAGCTTCCCTGAGCTGTCAGAGAAGCAGTGCATCCGGAGGCTGAGATTGTGGCATCAGATCTGCAGCCTCCTCGATGAAGACCTGCTCCCTGTTGGACCTGGTGGCCACTGGCTGTGAAAGTCCTCAATTTCTTTGCCTCTGGTTCCTTCCAAGATGCTGCTGGAGACATAGTGAGGCTCTTGCAATCGGCTGCATGTAAATACGTAAGACAGGTGACGGAAGGATTGTTTGCCGGGGCTGGGAGGTATATAAACTTATGATGACAATGTTAGAATGAGCGATCACCCAGCTTGCCATCTCTGGCTGGCTTCCCCAATGTGCAGGTTGCCATCGATTGCACACACATGATAATCCGAACACGCCCTGATCAACCAGGGGCATTCCTCAACCGTAAGGAATTTCATTCCATCACTGGTGTGCAACCACAAGAAAAGGTTCATGCAGGACCGAGCCAGATTCCCTGGGCACTGCCATGGTGCAGTCCAACATGTTACGACCTGGAACCTCCCTTACAGGGGGGGTGCGAGGTGACAAAGGACACCCCCTTTAAAGCTGGTTGATGACACCTCTGAGGAACCCACCAATGAGAACCAGAAGCTACAACTCCAGCCAGATGCATCATCGAGAAGCCATCAGCATGCTCAAGTTGTGCTTCAGGAGCCTGGACAGGTCTGGAGATGCCTTTCAGTACTCAACAGCCAGGGTCTGCCACAAACTTATAAACAAAACTTGAGCGTGACCACGCTACCAATCATCGTGGTCTACACGACATAGCACAGCAGCGAAGACTAGAGGTGCTGGAGGAACAAGCCGTTCAGCACTCTTCATCTGATGAGGATTACAATGGCGAGGAGCCTTTTGCTGACGATGACAGACCAGCCAATCACAGTACTGCTCGGGATAGTCACTCACACTGGAGCAAAATCATACACGAAGTTCTGTAACCAAACATCCACTGGTTCCTTATCCACCAATTGGTGTCAGTCAATTCCTATTTCCCCTTTCAGCACCAAACAACTGAAAGGTAGAATGAGCACTCACCATGCAATCAATGGATGCAGGGGAATGTTGTCAGAAGTTAAATATATAATTGCTCCAAAAATACTTATGCTAACAGAGGTTCAAAGGTGCTCATGTGCTTACCCCCAGTGAATGATACAGCCTTTCTCTCCCTATCCCAACTACTCCTAGGTGGTGCAACTCCTGTGGCTTCAGCAGAGGTAGAGGCAAGCTGCTCTGTTTCTTCCTCTGACCTCTGAGAGCCCAGCTAAGGACTGCTCCACCTGCACCTGTGAAGGGGCAGACTGGGCGGGGGGGCGAGAAGGCAGCATGTTGGGTGCTGGATGAGGGATGGGATAACATGTGCAAACGCTTTGAGCACCCCCCTACCCCCAAGGCCAGCGGCCCATCACTCCTGCCTCTCTGTGGGAGAGCAGCTTGGAGATCATCAGTGACGCCTTGTTAACCCACATTTAATCTGAGTGCCAGCATGTGGAAGCCGGTAGACATGTTGCCGTTGAAAGTTTGCATGGTCACTGCGTGGGACTGCAGGGACTGATTAGATTGCCGCAATTCAAGTTCCAAAGAAGACGACACTCTAATCATTGAAGGCATCCTCGCAATGGCAGCTGTCCCTGTCACCATTATCTGCTCGTGCTCACTTGTGCCGTGTGATTCACTAGGTGACATCCCACCTGACTGTCCAGCAGGACCCACCGAAGTGCTGGTATCTGCGCTGGTACCCGGCTCACGTGTGTCCTGTGACGATACAACCTCCGCAGGAATCAGCATCAGTGAAGGGCAGGGGCTGCTGATCATCGAGTGATGGCCCTAGAGGAGAGAAGAGACGGCTAAGATTTAGTGATGGAACTTCACAAATATTGAATGCACATGATTAAAGTGATCATACTTCATTCTGTGCTGAAGTCACCTCGAGCTGACTTTGTCTTGTAAGAGATGTGGGTCTGAGAGATTAATTCTGTCACCCTGCACCAACGCACGACCAATCTCACCAACTCCGGTGCGTAGGTAGGCAGAGATGCCGCTAACGAGGGGGAAAAAGAATGCTATCCAAAGCTAGAGTTCCCTGGATGACTAAAATAATTAAGATTAAAATGACACAGAAAAAGGAGGCTTATGATAAATGTCAGGTTAATAATATGGTAGAGAATCAAGCTAAAGGTACAGAGGAGAACCGAAAAAGGAAATAAGAGGGGCAAAGAGAATGCATGAGAAAATTTTAGCGGGTAACATAAAAAGGAAAACTAAAGTCTTTTATAAACATATAAATAATCAAAATATAGTCAAAGGAAAGGAGCAAAGAGGAGACCCTCTTGTGGAGACAGAGGGCACGGCTGAGGTACTAAATAAGAACTTTGAATCTGACTTCACAAAAGAAGAGAATGCTGCCAGTAAATGAGAAGGGGGAAGAGAAATTAAATAGGATAAAAATTGATAAAGAGGTACTGAAAAGTGGCAGTGCTCAAAGTAGAAAAGTCACCCGGTCTGGATGGGATGCATCCTGGGTTACTGAGGGAAGTCAGGGTGGAAATAGTGCAGGCTCTGGTCACCATCTATCAATCCTCCTTAGATATGGGAGCGGTGCCAGAGAACTGGAGGGTTACAAATGTTACACACCTGGAGAGTGATAAACGTGGGAACTACAGGCCAGTCAGTCTAACAGTGATGGGAAACTTTTAGAAACAATAACCTGGGACAAAATTAATTGTCATTTGGAAGAATATGGGTTAATAAATGACAGCAAGAACGGATTTGTTAAAGGGAAATCATGCTTGACTAACTTGGTTGAGTTATTCGATGAAATAACAAAGATAGTTGTTGAGGGTAATGTGGTTGGTGTTGTTTATATGGATTTTTTTAAAGGTGTTTGATAAAATACCACATAATACACTTGTTAACAAAATTGTAGCCAATGTAATTAAAGGGGCAGTGGCAGGGTGGTTATGATTTGGGTAAGGGACAGAAAGCAGAGAGTAATGGTGAACGGTTGTTTTTCAGACTGAAGGGATGTATACAGTGATGTCCCCCAGGGATCAGTATTGGGACCACTGTTCTCTTTGATATAGATTAATGAACTGGACTTAGTTATACAGGGCATAACTTCAATGCCAAAATGCTTGGAAAAGTAGTAACCAGTGAGGACGATAGTAACAGACCACAGGAGGACATGGACAGACTGGTGACATGGGAAGGCACATGGCAGATGAAATTTAATGCAGAGAAGTGTGAAGTGATGCAGTTAGGAAGGAAAAATGATGAGAAGCAACACAAACTAAATGGTGCAATGTTAAAGGGTGCACAGGATCAGAGAGACTGTGCTAGTTATTTCAGAGAGCTGACACAGGCATGACAAGCCAAATGGCCTCCTTCTACGCAGTATGGTTCTAATTTCCAAATCAGAGTACAGCTCCACAATCTGTGGAGGTCCACCTCTGGTCCTGGCACTCAGTCTCCCTACATTCTGCGTTCTGTGCTCCTGCAAGGGATACTACAGACCTATGAGTGTCTGTGAGGCATGTGTGCATCCGGGGGACGATCAGGCAGGCGCATCATGAGTGGTACCGGCTTGCATTTGAGGAACGTGTTGACAGTGCGATTGGAGGACAATCGATGGAGCTGAATGAGGTGCTATCAGATCACATGAGGATTGGAGTGGCTGGCAGCGGTGGATGGAGGAAGGGGAGGTGAGGGTGTGAGGGGAGTGAGTGTGAGAGAATAAGCATGTAAACCGGAGTGTGAGGAGTGGTGTGAATGGAGTATGCTTAACAAGACAGAGTGCAAGGGATTGCACTGCAGGATGCATCTGCAACTTTGCTCACCTTTCCTGACCCGGTCAAGTCATTGAAACGTTGCCAGCACTGGATCCAGGGCTGCATGGCGACGTTCCTGCTACTCACCTCCTGAGCCGCCTCCAGCCATGCAGGCTTTGTGGGGGCAGCAGGTTTCCTTTTCCCATTGATGGGGAACAGGACCTCCCTCCTAGCCCTTACTGCAGCCAGCAGAACATCCAGGGACGGGTTGCCTAAGCTGTATTGCCAGGCATAACAACATTTCTCTTTCAATCAGCATTGTTGCAATCCCCAAACCTCCTCCTGCGTGATCCGGGCCGTTCAATAGTCAAGGTGAAATTGCCGAACGTGCACAGTGGAGACGCGAAACCCAGATGTACAACGATAAACAGGCCACCCTGCTGGAATTGGACATTAGCAGGTTGTTGAGCATTTGTTACATGCTATCGCCCCCACCTCCCTCCGATCCTGGCTCCCTGTTAATATTGGGGCGTTTAGCACTCATCGTGCATCTGGAAATGATGTGATTCCTTGCAGAATATGAGGTTTCTGAGGGTGTGCAGCTTCTGACTCCATTCATTGTAAAGTTAGACACAGTATAAGGAAATGCTTCATAAATGCATTGGTTGTTTAGTTCCCACAGTCACTTTCTTTCTGTTTGTTATTGTGTTGAAAGGGTTCGAAGGGAGAAGTTATTTGAGTTCCCGCTCCTGAGGCGTTACCTGGCCTGCAAGAGTCGCTCCCATTACTTCGTCTGCATGTACTACATGAGGCAGCTCCTGCTGCTGGTGTTTATTGCTGCCGCCTGCCTCTACCTCATCTATTGCCACTTGCCAGCATTTTTCCAGGATCAGTTCAATTGCTCCATTAAATCGGGACTCCTAGCCAATGACCCAGACATCCCGGCTGCGATCCAGTGCAAGCTGACCTCTGTGATTATATTCAAGATGATCAGTGTGGTTAATGGTGCTGTGTACATGCTCCTAGTGCCCATGATTATCTACACTCTACTGCAGCTCTGTTACTGGGATAAGCAATTCCTGGCTGTGTATGAGGTGCTTCCCGCGTTTGACCTGGTCAGTCAGAAGATGTTGGGCTGTGCCCTGAATGACCTCAACGTCATTCTCCATTTCCTGCGAGCAAACATTAATCAGCTACAGTCGTTTAATCGCCTGGCGGTGCTGTGCATCGTGAAGGATGTGGGTGCAGGGGGGCACAGCTATACCCTGGTCGATATGATGACACTACTCGTGGGACTGGAAAACTACACACAGGAAGGTGGCAGCTGCACCAATGCACGCTCAGAAAATGGGGCTGTCGGTCTACAGCATCGGGGGTATTTGAGCCCTCCGCGAGAAGAGCAGCAGGGTAAGTGACAAAGCGACGTTACTGTACCATTACTTGCAATTTCACACTAAAACCCTAAATCCACAACAAACACTGTGGCAACAAATCAGATAACAGCAAGAGAGTATTACAGAGCTGCCAATAACAGGAGAGCTAAAAATCAGTGACTCCATCATCTGCAGAATAAACAGCATCCTGAATACCTGCTCCATTCTAACACCGGATCTAACATACACTACCACAATAGCTAACTGCACTATGACACCGGATCTAACCACACACTAACTACTGATCTAACCACCACTAACTACTGATCTAACCACAGACTAACTATTGATCTAACCACACTCTAATTACTGATCTAACCACACACTAACTACTGATCTAACCACACACTACACAATAGCTAACCACACTAACCAATGGTCTAACCACACTGTAACACCTGATCTAACCACTCTAACACCCAATCTAACCACACTAGGGCCCAAGTTTCGGCTGGAGTTGCTCCAATTACTACTTTAGTTTGGAGTATCTTAGAAATCGCAATTCTCGGCATTTAGTTTGCTCCAGTTCTAGTGAGTTAGTTTAGTTTTGTTTTAGTTCCGTTTTTTTTCAAAAGGGAGTGTGTCCAGCCACTTAGGCCTGTTTTGCAAGTTTAGGCAGCGAAAACTTACTCCAAACTAACTTAGAATGGAGTAAGTGTCCACTTTTGTAAGTTCTGAAAAACCTTACCTAGAGTTAAGTTCAGTGCAGGCACAGCTAGAGACGGGGGTGGTGGGAAGCATTAAACACGAAGGACTAAAGCATTAAACACATCACTTAAAATGGCCTAAAACCTCTTGCGATTATATTTTGCCTTATATCTGCTGAGTGAGGACAGTTGTTTCTCATTTTATAAATAAGCAAGTGTAGGCTCCCGGCTGAGGCAGACACATCATCAACAGGGGGGGGGGAATGGAAGTTAGAGGATTTTCCAAAGCACTAAACATCTTCACAGCAATATTAAAGAAGCATAAGTACATTTAAAGCATTAAGCACTAAACAAAGCATAAAAAGTAACAAGCAATTAATTAACAAATAAAAAATAGAAGGAACCCTGCACCTAAAGCACCAAGACCAAAGTAATAAGCAGCCAATCAATAACAAATAAAAAACAGAAGTCCTACCTTTATGTGAAGGGAAGGAGTTTCTGTCCATGTCTCTCTCTCTGTCTGTCAGTGTCTCTCTGTGTTTCTGACAGTGAGGGGTGGGGGGAGAGGGAGGAGGGGTTGAACAGGAGGGAGGGATGGAGGTTGAACGCCTGGGGGAGGCATAGAGGTTTAGAGAGGGAACTTCAGAGCTTAGGGCCTCGGCAGCTGAAGACACGGTTGTCAAGTGGGATGCAATGAAAATTGGAGATGTTAAGGAGGCCAGAATTGGAGGAGCGCAGATATCTCGGAGGGTTGCAGGGCTGGAGGAGGTTACAGAAATAGGGAGGGATGAGGCCATGGAGCGATTTGAACACAAGCCGTAATGCAGATCCATGTCCATGTGAAAAACGTCACTGTCATTGTAACTTAATTGAAGTAAATTTTCACTGCAGTTTACCTAGCCTGTACACAGCCTGAATGTGCTCTTTATCAGCTCTGTATCCCATTAATTTATGTTTGAAGTCCAGACTCATCCATTTCAATATGTTGCTGGCAAGATATCTGTATGCAGCAGTACATTTCAAACAATGAAACTTCCCGATTGCTCATTTAAAACCTCATTCGGCCCGCAGCTCCCCCACCTCCCATACTTTGTATATTTTTAGAGTTTTATGTTTACAGTGCATTACCAATTGTACTATTTATTATTTGCAGGCTTTATGAAACATTAGAACAAAATAATCCCTTAAAATGTGCTGCCAGTAAATACACTTCATAGAGTAACAAAAACAGAGACCACACAGGCTCTGTCACAGTGGCAATTGTAAAATCCTATCTTTACACTTTTACACGCTATGAACGCGGCAGCGGGCCTTCAGAGCCTCGGGAGGAGGGGGGAGGCTGAACGCGGCGGCTGATTCTACTGCGCATGCGCGATCACGGCAATCCCGATCCTACTGCGCATGTCCAGCATCCCAGCACAGGACGCTGGCTCCGCCCACAGACCCAGTCGCCACACCACGCCAGCAGGGGGGTCGAAAGCCCGGGACAGCGGCTAAAATCGGCCCGAAGATTTTTGGCGCACTTCCAAGCGTGGAAAACTAGCACAGCTCTGGCAAGTATGCCAAAATTGCGCCCTATATCACCTGATCTAACCATACATTACCACACTAGCTAACGACACCAACACCCGATCTAAGCAAACTATAACACCAGATCTAACCACACACTAACTACTGATCTAACCACACTATAACACCAAATCTAGCCACACACTAACTACTGATCTAACCACACTATAATACCGGATCTAACCACACACTAACTACTGATCTAACCACACTAACACCTGATCTAACCACACTAATACCTGATCTAACCACACACTAACTACTGATCTAAGCACACACTGACTACTGATTTAACCACACTAACACCTGATCTAACCACACACTAACTACTGATCTAACCACACTCTAACTACTGATCTAATGACACTATAACACCGGATCTAACCACTCACTAACTACTGATCTAACCACACTATAACACCGGATTTAACCACACACTAACTACTGATCTAACCACACTAACACCGGATCTAACCACACACTAACTACTGATCTAACCACACACTAATTACTGATCTAACCACACACTACCTACTGATCTAACCACACACTAACTACTGATCTAACCACACTATAACACCGGATCTAACCACACACTAATTACTGATCTAACCACACACTACCTACTGATCTAACCACACACTAACTACTGATCTAACCACACTATAACACCGGATCTAACCACTCACTACCTACTGACCTAACCACACACTAACACCTGATCTAACCACTCTCTAACACCTGATCTAACCACACATTAACTACTGACCTAACCACACACTAACACCTGATCTAATCACTCTCTAACACCCGATCTAACCACACACTAACTACTGACCTAACCACACACTAACACCCGATCTAACCGCACACTAACTACTGACCTAGCCACACACTAACACCTGATCTAACCACTCTCTAACCACACTCTAACACCTGATCTAACTTCCTCATGTTTAACTAGATTAAAAAAGAAAAAAGATGAAACTACACATCTGAAATGAAAAAGATGGGAATGTACTGCAGGACCCAACAGTATCTCTTAAATCGAAATGATGGCTACCAGTTTGGATGGAGCCTGTTCACTGGCCCTGATGAAGTGTGTGAGAGATGGTGTGATGCATGTAACAGGACTACAAAGGCCGGAGTTTGCATTGAAACATAAGAACATAAGAAATAGGAGCAGGAGTGGGCCATACCGCCTCTCGAGCCTGCTCCGCCATTCAATACGATCATGGCTGATCCGATCATGGACTCAGCTCCACTTCCCCACCCGCTTCCCATAACCTTTTATTCCCTTATCGCTCAAAAATCTGTCTATCTCCACCTTAAATATATTCAATGACCCAGCCTCCACAGCTCTCTGGGGCAGAGAATTCCACAGATTTGCAACCCACTGAGAGAAGAAATTCCTCCTCATCTCAGTTTTTAATGGGCGGCCACTTATTTTAAGATTATGCCCCCTAGTTCTGGTCTCCCCTATCAGTGGAAACATCCTCTCTGCATCCACCTTGTCAAGCCCCCTTATAATCTTATACGTTTCGATAAGATCACCTCTCATTCTTCTGAATTCCAATGAGTAGAGGCCCAACCTACTCAACCTTTCCTCATAAGTCAACCCCCTCATCTCCGGAATCAACCTAGTGAACCTTCTTTGAAATGGCTCCAAAGCAAGTATATCCTTTCGTAAATATGGAAACCAAAACTGTACGCAGTATTCCAGATGTGGCCTCACCAATACCCTGTGTAACTATAGCAAGACTTCCCTGCTTTTATACCCCGTCCCCTTTGCAATAAAGGCCAAGATTCCATTGGCTTCCTGATCACTTGCTGTACCTGCATACTAACATTTTGCGTTTCATGCACAAGGACGCCTAGGTCCCACTGTACTGCAGCACTTTGCAATAATAACTTGCTCTTTGATTTTTTTTTCTGCATGACCTCACACTTTCCAACATTATACTCCATCTGCCAAATTTTTGCCAGCTCACTTAGCCTGTCTATGTCCTTTTGCAGATTTTGTGTGTCCTCCTCACACATTGCTTTTCCTCCCATCTTTGTATCATCAGCAAATTTGGCTACGCTACACTCGGTCTCTTCTTCCAAGTCGTTAATATAGATTGTAAATAGTTGGGGTCCCAGCACTGATCCCTGCGGCACCCCACTAGTTACTGATTGCCAACCCGAGAATGAACCATTTATCCTGACTCTCTGTTTTCTGTTAGTTAGCCAATCCTCTATCCATGCTAATATATTACCCCCAGCCCCGTGAACTTTTATCTTGTGCAGTAACCTTTTATGTGGCACCTTGTCAAATGCCTTCTGGAAGTCCAAATACACCACATCCACTGGTTCCCCTTTATCCATCCTGTTCGGTACATCCTCAAAGAATTCCAGCAAATTTGTCAAACATGGTTTCCCCTTCATAAATTCATGCCTGACCGAGTTATGCTTTTCCAAATGTCCTGCTACTGCTTCTTTAATAATCGACTTCAACATTTTCCCAACCACAAATATTAAGCTAACTGGTCTATAGTTTCCTGCTTTTTGTCTGCCTCCTTTTTTAAATAGGGGCGTTACATTTGCAGTTTTCCAATCTGCTGGGACCTCCCCAGAATCCTGGGAATTTTGGTAAATTACAACCAATGCATCCACTATCCCTGCCACTACTTCTCTTAAGACCCGAGGATGCAAGCCATCAAATCCAGGAGATTTATCTGCTTTTAGTCCCATTAGCTTACTGAGTACCACCTCCGTAGTGATTGAGATTGTGTTAAGTTCCTCCCCCCCTATAGCCCCTTGACTGTCCACTGTTGGGATATTGTTTGTGTCCTCTACCGTAAGGACTGATACAAAATATTTGTTCAGTGTTTCTGCCATCTTCATGTTCCCCATTACTAATTCCCCGGTCTTGTCCTCTAAGGGACCACCATTTACTTCAGCCACTCTTGTTCTTTTTATATACCTGTAGAAACTCTTGCTATACACAGCGCCTGATCAAGCCAGAAGGACACCTCAAAGTGCTTTACAACCAATTCATTATTTTGAAGACCACTCACTTTTGCTTCACAAACGCAGCAGTCAATTTGCACACAGCATGGTCCCCAAAACAACAAATGGGACAAATGACCAGTCTTTGACAGTGACAATTGATGATGGATGTTGCCCAAGAGACTAGGAGATCTCCCTGCTCCTGTTTGAATAGTGCCCTGGGATCTATACACCCAGCTGAGAGAGCAGAGCAGCCCTCATTTAATGCCTCATCCAAAGCTCAGCTCCGCCAGCAATGCAGAGCTCCCTGAGTGCTGCACTGCAGTGTGAGCCAAAATGATGGCCTCAGAGTCATGGAGAGGGCTTAAAACCCACAGCAGCAAAAGTCATCACCTGAGGCAAACAGGCAATTATTACAGTGTATTTTATTAATAGGATGGTTATTGATAACCCATCTTTCTGATTATAATCCAGGTCGGTTTCAAACAAGGGAGATTACAGACTGGACCTGTGGAAATCCCCAGAGCTCCTCAAGTTGCTGAGAGCATAACAGCAACGACACATTAGGATTCCGAAATGTATTTGTAATAAAACTATTAAAGTCCATTCACAGGATATGTGCTTGAAGGATTATTCTCATGTAAATACAATTCAGGGTGGATTGTACATATCACCTGCTCTATGCAGCGAGATGTATCCATTGCCTATATATGAGGCAGAGTACAGGATGCGTCTGTATATTCCCTGGACCATGGGGTAGGAGTTCTCTGTACTATAGGGTGTTGATCGTGTACTACCTGTACCATGGGATGGGGTTGAAAACATTGGTGGGAGTAGTTTATAGATGCCCTAACAGTAATCGTAGTGTTGAACAGAGTATACATCAGGAAATTAGAGGAGCATGTAACAAGGGTAATGCAATAATCCTGGGGCTCTTTAATCTTCAGATAAACTAGGCAAACCAAAAATTCGCAAAGGTAGCTTGTAGGCAAGTTCATGGAATACATTTGAGGTAGTTTTGTAGAGCAGTATGTCGAATCATCATCATCATAGGCAGTCCCTCGGAATCGAGGAAGACTTGCTTCCACTCTTAGAATGAGTCCTTAGGTGGCTGAACAGTCCAATACGAGAGCCACAGTCTCCGTCACAGGTGGGGCAGATAGTGGTTGAGGGTAAGGGAGGGTGGGACTGGTTGCCGCACGTTCTTTCCGCTGCCTGCGCTTGATTTCTGCATGCACTCGGCAATGAGACTCGAGGTGCTCAGCGCCCTCCCGGATGCACTTCCTCTACTTAGGGCGGTCTTTGGCCAAGGACTCCCAGGTGTCGGTGGGGATGGTGCACTTTATCAGGGAGGCTTTGAGGGTGTCCTTGTAACGTTTCCGCTGCCCACCTTTAGCTCATTTGCCGTGAAGGATTTCCGAGTAGAGAGCTTGCTTTGGGAGTCTCGTGTCTGGCATGCGGACAATGTGGCCTGCCCAGCGGAGCTGATCAAGTGTGGTCAGTGCTTCAATGCTGGGGATGTTGGCCTGGTTGAGGACGCTAACGTTGGTGCGTCTGTCCTCCCAGGGGATTTGTAGGATCTTGCGGAGACATCGTTGGTGGTATTTCTCCAGCGACTTGAGGTGTCTACTGTACATGGTCCATGACTCTGAGCCATACAGGAGGGCGGGTATTACTGCAGCCCTGTAGACCATGAGCTTGGTGGTAGATTTGAGGGCCTGGTCTTTGAACACTCTTTTCCTCAGGTGGCCGAAGGCTGCGCTGGCGCACTGGAGGCGGTGTTGGATCTCGTCGTCAATGTTGATAAGAGGCTCCCGAGGTATGGGAAATGGTCCACATTGTCCAGGGCCGAGCTGTGGATCTTGATGACTGGGGGGCAGTGCTGTGCGGCGAGGCAGTCTGGTGGAGGACCTTTGTCTTACGGATGTTTAGCATAAGGCCCGTGCTTTCGTACGCTTCCTTCTGCACTTTAGATTTCTATGTTTCTATGTTCTGCCCGCCTGACCAGTTCATTGATATCTTCCTGCAGTTTATAGCTTTCTTTTTCATTATCAACCACACAGGCAATTTTAGTATCATCTGCAAACTTCTTAATCATATCCCCTACATCAAGTCTAAATCATTGATATATACCACAAAAGCAAGGGATCCTGTACTGAGCCCTGCGGAACCCCACTGGAAACAGCCTTCCAGTCACAAAAACATCCGTTGCTTCCTGCCTGTGACCCAAATTTGCAAGATTGTAAGAGCTTTTACATGTATGCAGAAAGGAAGAGATTAGTGAAAGTAAATGTGGGTCCCTTAGAGGCAGAGACAGGAAAAATTATAATGGGGAATAAGGAAATGGCAGAGACATTAAACAAATATTTTGTACCTGTCTTCACAGTAGAAGACACAAAGAACAGGTGGAAATCGTGTGGCAGAAATGCTACTTGCTACTCACCAGCCCAAACCTGGATGTTATCCAGGTCTTGCTGCATGCGGGCATGGATTGCTTCATTATCTGAGGAGTTGCGAATGGAACTGAACACTGCAGTCATCAGCAAACATCCCCACTTCTGACCTTATGATGGAGGGAAGGTCATTGATCAAGCAGCTGGAGATGGTTGTGCCTAGGACACTGTCCTGAGGAACTCTTGCAGCGATGTCCTGGGGCTGGGGTGATTGACTTCCAACCACCACAACCATCTTCATTTATGCTAGGTATGACTCCAGCCAGTGGAAAGTTTTCCCCCTGATTCCCATGACTTCAATTTTACTCAGGCTCCTTGATGCCACACTCGGTCAAATGCAGCCTTGATATCAACGTCGGTTACTCTCGCCTCACCTCTGAAATTCAGCTCTTTTGTCCATGTTTGGATCTAGACTGCAATGAGGTCTGGAGCTGAATAGTCTTGGCAGGACCCAAACTGAGCATTGGTGAGCAGGTTAGTGGCAACACTTGATAGCACTGTCGACGACACCTTCCATCACTTTGCTGAAAGACTGAAGGGGCGGTAATTGGCTGGATTGGATTTGGCTTGGTTTTTATGGACAGGACATACCTGGGCAGTTTTCCACATTGTCGGGTAGATGCCAGTGTTGTAGCTATACTGGAACAGCTTGGCTAAAGGTGCAGCTAGTTCTGGAGCACAAGCCTTCAGCACAACAGCCGGGGCCCAAATCCATTGCTGTATCCAGTGCGCTCAGCCGTTTCTTGACATCACGTGGAGTGAATCGAATTGGCTGAAGACTGGCTTCTGTGATGGTGGGGACCTCAGGAGGAGGCCAAGGTGGATCATCCACTTGGCACTTCTGGCTGAAGATGGTTGCAAATGCTTCAGCGTTGTCTTTTGCACTCATGTGCAGGGCTCCACCATCATTGAGCATTGGAATGTTCATGGAGCCTCCTTCTCCCATTAGTTGTTTAATTGTCCACCACCATTCACAACTGGATGTGGCAGGACTGCAGAGCTTTGATCTGATTGTGGGATCGATTAGCTCTGTCTATACCATGCTGCTTCCGCTGTTTAGCATGCAAGTATATCTGTGCTACAGCTTCCCCAGGTTGGCACCTCATTTTTAGGTACGCCTCGTGCTCCTGGCATGCTCTTCTACACTCCTCATTGAACCAGGGTTGGTCCCTGGCTTGATGATGATGGTAGAGTGAGGGATATGCCGGGCCATGAGGTAACATATTGTGGTGGAATACCATTCTGCTGCTGGTGATGGCCCACAGCGCCTCATGAATGCCCAATTTTGAGCTGCTAGATCTGTTCTGAATCTATCCCATTTAGCACGGTGGTAGTGCCACACAACACAATAGCAGGTGCCCTCAGTGTGAAGACGGACTACGTCTCCACAAGGAGTGTGCAGTGATCACTGCTACCAATGCTGTCATGGACAGATGCATCTGTGACAGGTAGGTTGGTGAGGACGAGATCAAGTAGGTTTTTCCCTCGTTTTGGTTCTCTCACCACCTGCCGCAGGCCCAGTCTGGCAGCTGTGTCCTTCAGGACTCGGCCAGCTCGGTCAGTAGTGGTGCTACCGAGCCACTCTTGGTGATGGACATTGAAGTCCCCCACCCAGAGTACATTCTGTGCCCTTGCTACTCTCAGTGCTCCTTCCAAGTGGTGTTCACCATGGAGGGGTACTGATTCATCAGCTGAGGGAGAGCGGTAGGTGGTAATCAGCAGGAGGTTTCCTTGCCCATGCTTGACCTGAAGCCATGAGACTTCATGGAGTCCGGAATCAATGTTGAGGACTCCCAGGGTCACTCCCTCCCTCCCCACTGTATACCACTGTGCTGCCGACTCAAGAACTGTGATGGAGGAGTCTGGGACACATGCTGGCTGAGTCATAGTCACAGAATTGTACCTATGTCAAGGTGTTGCCTGTGGGACAGCTCTCCCAACTCTGGCACGAGTCCCCAGAAGTTAATGCGGAGGACTTTACCGGTACTGGGCTGGATTGGTCCGTTGAGTCCGAATCCAATGCCTAGATGCATACATGAGGGAGATGGGACTTGGAGGGGCGGGGTGCGGGGATATGGTGGGAAGAGATAATTAGAATGGGAGAAACCTTGGATGTAAACATAAACAGCAGATTGGACAAGTTGGGTCAAATGGCCAGTTTCTGTGCTGTATGGCCGTATACATCGCTCTGTGTGATGGGGGAGGGGCCGATGGGGAACACCGTGAGCGATAGGGGAGGGGCCGGAGGTCACTGAGTGATGGGGGAGGGGCCGGGCGTCAATGAGTGATGGGGGAGGGCTGGGGGGTCAGTGAGTGATTGGGGAGGAGCCAGGGGTCACTGAGTGATGGGAAAGGGGCCAGGGGTCAGTGAGTGATGGGGAGGGGCCAGCGTCACTGAGTGATGGGGAGGGGCCAGGGGTCAGTGAGTGATGGGGCGGGGCCGGGGGTCAGTGAGTGATGGGGAGGGGCCGTTGGGGGAGGGGCCGAGGGTCAGTGAGTGATGGGGAGGGGCCAGGGGTCAGTGAGTGATGGGGGAGGGGCCTGGGGTCAGTGAGTGATGGGGAGGGGCCGATGGGGGAGGGGCCGGGGGTCAGTGAGTGATGCGGGAGGGGCCGGGGGTCATTGAGTGATGGGGGAGAGGCCGGGGGTCACTGAGTGATGGGGGAGGGGCCGGGGGTCACTGAGTGATGGGGGAGGAGCCGGGGGTCACTGCGTGATGAGGGAGGGTCCGGGGGTCAGTTCTTGCGAGGTTCCATTGTCGGGTGAAGAGAAACAATCCTGGTCCTCCTCGCCTGTGACGAAACGACAGAATCACCTTTAAAGTTAGCTGTGAGGACCTCCTGTGGCCCTCGGCCCGGCACCCAGCAGGTTTGGCCTGGCAGGGAAGCCAATGCAGCTCCCTCGCTCATGCCTCTCCCAGCTGAAGTTCCTCACACCCCCAGCCAAAGTTCCTGACCTTAGCCCTGGTCCCTGCCATACATGATGCGTTGTGTAGGGGTCACGGATTGTTGACAGGTTTATTGGGTATAAAGTGAATCGTGACTATTTACTATAAACTATTTACAATCTATATTAATGACTTGGATGAAGGGACCGAGTGTAGTGTAGCCAAGTTTGCTGATGACACAAAGATGGGTGGTAAAGCAAATTGTGAGAAGGACACAAAGAATCTGCAAATGGATATAGACAGGCTAAGTGAGTGGGCAAAAATTTAGCAGATGGAGTATAATGTAGGAAAATGTGAGGTTATGCATTTTGGCAGAAAAAATAGAAAAACAAATCATAATTTAAATGGAGAAAAATTGCAAAGTGCTGCAGTACAGAGAGACCTGGGGGTCCTTGTGCATGAAACACAAAAAGTTAGTATGCAGCTACAGCAAGTAATCAGGAAGGCCAATGGAATGTTGGCCTTTATTTCAAGGGGGATAGAGTATAAAAGCAGGGAAGTCCTGCTACAACTGTACAGGGTATTGGTGAGGCCACACTGGAGTACTGCGTACAGTTTTGGTCTCCATATTTAAGAAAGGATATACTTGCATTGGAGGCTGTTCAGAGAAGGTTCACTAGGTTGACTCCGGAGATGAGGGGGTTGACTAATGAAGGTAGGTTGAGTAGTTTGGGCCTATACACATTGGAATTCAGAAGAATGAGAAGTGATCTTATTGACCATATAAGATAATGAGGGGGCTCGACAAGGTGGATGCAGAGAGGATGTTTCCACTCTTCGGGGAAACTAAAACTAGGGGGCATAGTCTCAGAATAAGGGGCGGCCCATTTAAAACTGAGATGAGGAGGAATTTCTTCTCTCAGAGGATTGTAAATCTGTGGAATTCTCTGCCCCAGAGAGCTATGGAGGTTGGGTCATTGAATATATTTAAGGCAGAGATAGACAGATCTTTGAGCGATAAGGGAGTAAAGGGGGGGAATGGGCAGGGAAGTGGAGCTGAATCCATGATCAGATCAGCCGTGATCTTATTGAATGGTGGAGCAGGCTCGAGGGGCCCAATGGCTGACTCCTGCTCCTATTTCTTATGTTCTTGTTCTTATGGCAGTGCCGTGACTTCCGGACTTCATCCACCCAACGATGTCCCCTGTAACACATGCAACGAACTTCCCAGAAATCCGGTTTGGGTGTAAAGGGTGTTGGAAGAACATGATATGTCTTCCCTGAGTTCCCTCTCTCCCGTCCGATCTCCCTCCCGCTTCCCCATCTCTCTCTCTCCCCGTCTCTGTCTTTCTCTTCCCCATCCGTCTCTCTCTCTCTCTGTCTCTCTCTCTCCCCCCATGTCTCTCTTTCTTCCCTCCATTTCTCTCTCTCCCCTGTCTCGTCTGCCAACTCTTCCCCCATGCCCAACTCTCTCCTCCTCCCTGCCCGACTCTCTCTCTTCCCATCACCCCCCCCCCAGTCTCTCTCTCTCTCCTCCATCTCCTTCTCTCTCTGCACCCCAGTTTCTCTCTCCTCTCAAGTCTCACTCTCTCCTCCCTCTCTCTCTGCCCCCCAGTCTCTCTCTCCTCCCACAGTCTCCATCTGCCCCCCAGAATCTCTCCGCCCGCATAGTTTCTCTCTTCCCAGTCTATCTCTCCCCTCCAGTCTCTCTCCACACCAACCCCCCAGTCTCTCTCTCCCCCCATCTCTCTCTCCACCAGACTCTTCCACCCCCAGTCTCTCCCTCTCCCCCAATCTCTTTCCCCCCCCCATTCACTCTCTCCCCCGCAGTCTCTCACCCCCCCACTCTCTGTCTCTCTCTCTCCCCTCCCCAGACTCTCTCTCCCCTTCAAGTCTCTCTCCACTTCCCAGTCTCCGTCTCTCTTCCCCCCCACATCTCCTTCTCCACCCCAGTCTCTCTCTGCCCCCCAGTCTCTCTCTCCCCCTCAAGTCTCTCTCCACCCCCCAGTCTCTCTCTCTCTCCCCTCAGGCTCTCTTCCCCCCCCCCAGTCTCTCTCCCCTCCAGTCTCTCTCCCCCCCTCTCTGTGTCTCTCTACCCCTCCAGCTTCTCTTCCCCCCCAGTCGCTCTCTCCGCCTTCCCCCCAGTCTCTCCCCCCAGTCTCTTAAGTGCTCCCACCTCCAGTCTCTCCCTCTTTCCGCCCCCCCAGTCTCTTGCTCCCCCCCAGACTCTCTCTCACCCCCCCCAATCCCATGCGCTCGCCCGCCCCCCCCCCCCGCCTCTCCCCCTCCCCCCACCTCTCTCTCCTCCCCCGCCTCTTTCTCCTCCCTCCCCTCCTGTTACGTATTGATGCTTGGGGTCACCAGAGACCAGGGGGTGCCACTGTTGGAGGTCTTCAGGCTGTATGCGCTTGTGGTGGTCACTGGTATATAAGCGCGGGTACCATGTCACGCGGGTACCTTGGGCGTGAATAAAGGTGGATCAGGTTTACACCTGAGGCCGTTTACAGTAACAAGACATTTGGCGACGAGGTAACTTAAGAACCTTCGCATGTACAATGGGCACTATTGGAATTCTGGAGAGATTTGCGGAGGGCGAGGATTGGGCGGATTTTATCGACCGCCTGGATCATTAGTTTGTGGCCAACAAAATGGAGGGAGACGCTGTCGTAGTTTTCCTCAGTTTGTGATCTGAAAATTTAGGGCCTCATGAAGAACCTTCTCTTGCCTTTATGTCCAATGGACAAAGAGTACGAGGATTTGTGTGCTTTGGTGCGTGACCATCTTAAGCCAAAAGAGATCATCATCTCACGCTATCGCTTCTATACGCATGTTCGTGCCGAGGGCCAGGATGTGTCGGGATTCGTCACTGACCTACGACATCATGCTGGGCTGTGTAAGTTCGGGAACATGTTGGAAGACATGCTACGAGATTTCTTCCTGATAGGCATCAACCATGATGTGATTCTTTGGAAGTTATTGGCCAAAGAGAAGCTGGATTTGAGAAAGGCCATCGCGACTGCCCAGGCATGCATGACGACTGATTATAATTTGAGGCAGATATCATCGAAGATTCGGAGCTCCACGGCTGGCACTGTAAGCAAGATTGTGTCGTCTTCTGGCAGAGCTGCTTATGGCAGGGCCTACTCGACTGCTTATGTGAAACCTGTAGCTGCTCAGAATCTGCCAACTGGTACAAATCTGATTTCACCCTGTTAGCGTTGTGGGGGCAATCATCGGCCTCATCAGTGTCGGTTTAAACAATACGTCTGTAATGGCTGTTCGAGAGTGGGGCATCTTCAGAGAATGTGCCCACAACTGAGCAAGCGTGCTGCCGCTCATCACATGGCTGATGATGACCAGTCCAGTGCTGGCCCGGATACACGACCCGGGGAGGAAGTGCATGGTCTGTATTCATTCTTGGGAAAGAGCCAGCTGATAATCGTTAATGTGAAGCTGAATGGCGTGCCTGTATCAATGGAGCTGGACATGGGTGCAAGTCAGTCGATAATGAGCCAAAGGACATTCGACAAGCTGTGGGACACTGAGGCTGTGAAGCCTAAGCTGAGTCCAGTCAATGCCAAGTTGCGTACTTATACTAAGGAACTCATACCGGTGATTGGCAATGCAGTAGTCAAGGTGCCATATGATGGTGTGGTTCATGATCTGCCATTATGGATCATCCCAGGTAATGGTTCAATGCTGTTTGGCAGGAATTGGCTTGAGAAAATCAAGTGGAACTGGAATGATGTCAAAGCATTGTCCTCGGTGGATGACACTTCGTGTGCTCAAGTGTTGAAGAAGTTTCCTTCTTTGTTTGAACCGAGCATTGGTAATTTTACTGGAGCCAAAGTGCAGATTCACCTGGATTCTGATGCAAACCTTGTCTATCATAAAGCTCAGTCTGTTCCTTACATGATGAGGGAGACGGTCGAAATTGAGCTTGACAGACTCCAACATGAAGGGATCATATTACCGGTCGAGTTTAACGAGTGGGCCAGTCCCATTGTTCCTGTATTGAAGAGTGATGGCACTGTCAGGATTTGTGGAGATTACAAGGTTACGATTAACCCATTTTCAAAACAAGATCAGTATCCATTACTGAAGTCTGATGACTTGTTTGCCATGCTAGCTGGTGGAAACTAGATCTGATGTCAGCCTATATGACACTGGAGCTTGTCGGCACTTCGAAGAAACTTACCTGCATGAACACCCACAAAGGAATGTTTGTCTACAACAGGTGTCCTTTTGGAATTCGTTCTGCTGCAACCATATTTCAGAGGAATATGGAGAGTCTACCGAAGTCCATTCCTAGAACTGTCATGTTTCAAGATGACATTCTGGTCACAGGTCATGATACTGCTGAACATTTGAACAATCTTGAAGAAGTCCTACATTGTCTGGACAAAGTGGGACTCAGGCTGAAATATTCGAAGTGTGTCTTCATGGCACCTGAAGTTGAATTCCTGGGGAGGAAGATTGCTGCTGATGGCATCAGACCTACTGATTCGAAAACCAAGGCCATCAAAAATGCACCGAGGCCTCAGAATGTGATGGAGCTGCGTTCATTCCTTGGGCTACTCAACTACTTCGGTAATTTCTTACCTAGATTGATCACTTTATTAGAGCCACTGCACATTCTACTCAGAAAAGACAACAACTGGGTCTGGGGTATGTCTCAAGATAAAGCCTTTGAGAAAGCTAAGAATCTGCTCTGTTCAAACAAGTTGCTTGTTCATTATGATCCATGTAAGCGTCTTGTATTGGCCTATGATGCTTCATCATATGGGGTTGGCTGTGTACTCCAACAAGCAAATGAGTCGGGTAAGCTGCAACCTGTTGCGTATGCTTCGAGAAGTTTGTCAAAGGCGGAAAGAGCTTACAGCATGGTAGAAAAAGAAACTTTACCTATGTGTGTATGGGGTCAAAAAGATGCATCAGTACCTGTTTGGTCTTCATTTTGCACTCAAAACGAATCACAAGCTACTCATTTTATTGTTTTTGGAAAACAATGATATTAATACCAATGCATCGTCCCACATCCAGAGGTGGGCTTTGACGGTGTCTGCCTATGATTATGTTATTCATCACAGACCGGGCACTGAGAATTGTGCCGATGCACTGAGTCGTCTGCCTTTGCCCACATCTGATATGGAGATGCCTCAACCTGCAGATCTACTGTAAGTAATGGATGCTTTTGAGAGTGAAGGAACCCCTGTCACTGCTCAACAAGTTAGGATCTGGACCAGCCATGACCCTATTTTATCGGTTGTGAAATGTTGTGTCCTCAGTGGTGAATGGTCTGCAATACCTATGGAGATGTGTGATGAGAGCAAACCTTACAACTGTCACAAAGATGAGCTATCCATTCAGTCGGATTGTTTACTGTGGGGTAATCGTGTCATTATGCCTAAGAAAGGTAGAGAAAAATTTGTACGTGAACTACATAGCACTCATCTCGGTACTGTCATAATGCAAACCATTGCTAGGTCTCATGTGTGGTGGCCTGGAATTGACTGGGAACCACGTGTGCATCAGTGCAATACTTGCATGCAGCTAAGTAAAGTCCAAGCGGAATCTCTGCTGAGTCTTTGGTCGTGGCCATCTAAAACATGGTCAAGGATCCACCGATTTTGCGGGCCCGTTCATGGGAAAGATGTTTTTTGTTGTGGTGGATGCATATTCAAAGTGGATAGTGTTATATATGTATACTTGTATTTACTCTGTACAGCCACCAGAGGGCTCATTCTCTGGAGTCCCAAGGGATCTCATAATCCCTTGGGAGCACAGATATTTAAGGAGGCTTCACAGGTTGGAGAGGCACTCTGGAGATCTGCAATAAAAGACTACGGTCACACTTTACTTTGAGCTCACAATGTTCAGTCTGACTCTTTCTCCATACACAACAACTGGCGACGAGCTACAGATAGCGAACCCAAAGATGCAGAGAACAGTGGGCATCCTGGAGAAATTCTTGGAGGAAGATGATTGCGAAACTTTCGTGAAGCGAATCGACCAATACTTCATGGCCAACGAGCTAGATGGAGAAGAGAGCGCTGCCAAACGAAGAGCGATCCTCCTCACCGTCAGTGGGGCACCAACGTATGGTCTCATGAAGAATCTGCTCACTCCAGTGAAACCCACGGAGAAATCGTACGACGATTTGTGCACACTGGTCCGAGAGCATTTGAACCTGAAGTAAAGCATTCTGATGGCGAGGTACCAGTTCTACACCTACAAAAAGTCTGAAGGCCAGGAAGTGGCGAGTTATGTCGCCGAGCTGAGACTCCTGCAGGACATTGCGAATTTGAAGGCCATTTGGAGCACATGCTTAGAGACTTTTCCTACTTGGCATTGGCCACGAAACCATACTTCACAAGCTTTTGACTGTAGAGACCCCAACCTTGAGTAAGGCCATAGCGATAGCCCAGGCATTCATTGCCACCAGTGACACTACGAAGCAAATCTCTCAGCACACAAGTGCTGCTACAAGTACTGTGAACAAAGTGATGTTATTTTCGAATCATAATGTACAGGGCAGGTCAAACATACCTGCAGCTACACGTCTGCAGAAGTCTCAGAGTCCACCATCAAGGGTGATGAATGCAAGGCCATTAACACTTTGTTGACGCTGCGAGGGTGATCATCGTTTCCAACGAGTGTGCAGGCGAGCTGCAAAGCCTGTTAAACCTGAAAACCACCATGTTGCAGAGGAGGACAGATCCACGGAGGATCACGACGAACCAGAGCCCCAGATGGGGGAGGCAGAGGTACATGGAGTGCACACATTCACCACGAATTGTCCCCCGATAATGCTGAATGTTGAACTAAATGGACTCCCGGTGTCAGTGGAGCTGGACACGGGCGCGAGCCAGTCCATTATGGGCAAAAAGACTTCGAAAGGTTGTGGTCCAGGCCAGTCTTAACTCCAGTTCCCACAAAACTAAGAACTTACACGAAAGAACTGATTCCTGTAAATGGCAGTGCTACCGTAAAGGTCTCCTATGATGGAGCGGTGCACAAGCTACCACTTTGGGTGGTACCGGGCGATGGTCCCACGCTGCTCGGCAGGAGCTGGCTGGGAAAGATGCGCTGGAACTGGGACGACGTCCGAGCGCTATCGTCCGCTGACGACATTTCATGTGCCCAGGTCTTAAACAAATTTCCTTCGCTGTTCAAACCAGGAATCAGGAAATTCCAAGGAGCAAAAGTGCAGATCCACCTAATTTCGGGGTGCGACCCATTCATCACCAGGCGAGAGCAGTACCGTACATGATGAGAGAAAGAGATCGAGCTAGATCAGCTGCAAAGAGAGGGCATCATTTCCCCGATCGAGTTCAACGAGTGGGCCAGTCCTATCGTCCCAGTCCTCAAGGGAGATGGCACCATCAGAATCTGTGGCGATTACAAAGTAACTATCAATCGTTTCTCCCTGCAAGACCAATACCCACTACCAAAGGCCGACGACCTCTTTGCAATGCTGGCGGGAGGAAAGACGTTCACGAAGCTGGATCTGACTTCAGCCTACATGACGTAGGACCTGGAGGAATCATCGAAAGCCCTCTCCTGCATCAACACGCACAAAGGTCTTTTTGTTTATAACAGATGCCCGTTTGGAATCCGATTGGTGACGGCGATATTCCAGAGAAACATGGAAAGCTTAATGAAGTCAGTCCTGCACACCGTGGTCTTCCAGGACGACATCTTGATCACAGGTTGGAACACAGTCGAGCAACTGCAGAACCTGGAGGAGGTTCTTAGTCGACTCAATTGCTTGGGGCTCAGGTTAAAATGCTCGAAGTGCGTTTTCCTGGTGCCTGAAGTGGAGTTCCTGGGAAGGAGGATTGCGGCGGACGGCATCAGGCCCACCAACGTAAAGACGGAGGCAATCGAGAACGCACCGAGGCCACAGAACATGACGGTGCTGTGGTCATTTCTGGGACTCCTGAACTACTTTGGTAACTTCTTATCGGGTCTCAGCACACTATTAGAACCGAACCACTACATGTCTTACGACGAAAAGGCGATGAATGGGTTTGGGGCAAAAGCCAAGAAAATGCCTTTGTAAAAGCAAGAAAATTGTTATGCTGAAACAAATTGCTTGTGTTGTATGATCCATGTAAACATTTGGTACTAGCATGTGATGCGTCGTCATATGGCGTCGGGTGTGTATTGCAACAAGCTAATGATTTCGGGAAACTGGTTGCTTATGCATCCAGGAGTCTGTAGTCATGGCAGGAGAACTCGGACACGTGTTATGCTCCTCCTGTACTATGTGGGAAGTCAGGGATGCTTCGAGTGTCCCTGATGACTACATGTGCGGGAAGTGCATCCGCCTGCAGCACCTGACAGACCGCGTTGCGGGACTGGAGCTGCGGGTGGATTTACTCTGGAGCATCCACGATGCTGAGAATGACGTAAATAACATATTTGGTGAGTTGGCCACACCACAGGCAAAGTGTACACAGCCAGAGAGGGGATGGGTGACCAACAGGAAGAACAGTGGAAGGAAGGTAGTGCAGGGGTCAGCTGCAGTCATCCCCCTGCAAAACAGATACACCACTTTGGGTACTGTTGAGGGAGATGACTCATCAGAAGAGAGCAGCAGCAGCCAAGTTCATGGCACCGTGGGTGGCTCTGCTGCACAGGAGGGCATAAAAAAGAGCGGGAGAGCTATAGTGATAGGGGATTCGATTGTAAGGGGAATAGATAGGCGTTTCTGCGGCCGCAACCGAGACTCCAGGATGGTATGTTGCCTCCCTGGTGCAAGGGTCAAGGATGTCTTGGAGCGGGTGCAGGACATTCTGAAAAGGGAGGGTGAACAGCCAGTTGTCGTGGTGCATATAGGTACCAACGATATAGGTAAAAAACGGGATGAGGTCCTACAAGACGAATTTAGGGAGCTAGGTGCTAAATTAAAAAGTAGGACCTCAAAAGTAATAATCTCAGGATTGCTACCAGTGCCACGTGCTAGTCAGAGTAGGAATCGCAGGATAGCTCAGCTGAATACATGGCTTGAAGAGTGGTGCAGAAGGAAGGGATTCAAATTCCTGGAACATTGGAACCGGTTCTGGGGGAGGTGGTACCAGTACAAACTGGATGGTCTGCACCTGGGCAGGACCAGAACTAATGTCTTAGGAGGAGTGTTTGTTAGTGCTGTTGGGGAGGGGTTAAACTAATATGGCAGGGGGATGGGAACCTATGCAGGGAGACAGAGGGAAGTAGAATGGGCGCAGAAGAAAAAGATAGAAAGAAGAAAAGTAAAAGTGGAAGGCAGAAAAACCCAGGGCAAAAAGCAAAAAGGGCCACATTACAGCAAAATTCTAAAAGGGCAAAGTGTGTTAAAAGGACAAGCCTGAAGGCTCCGTGCCTCAATGCAAGGAGTATTCGTAATAAGGTGGATGAATTAACTGCGCAGATAGCAGTTAACGGATATGATGCAATTGGCATCACGGAGACATGGCTCCAGGGTGACCAAGGCTGGGAACTCAACATTCAGGGGTATTCAACATTCCGGAAGGACAGACAGAAAGGAAAAGTAGGTGGGGTGGCATTGCTGGTTAAAGAGGAAATTAATGCAATAGTAAGGAAGGACATTAGCTTGGATGATGTGGAATTGGTATGGCTGGAGCTATGGAATACCAAAGGGCACAAAACGCTAGTGGGAGTTGTGTACAGACCACCAAACAGTAGAAGTGAGGTTGAAGACAGCATCAAACGAGAAATTAGGGATGCGTGCAATAAAGGTACAGCAGTTATCATGGGCGACTTTAATCTACATATTGATTGGGCGAACCAAACTGGTAGCAATGCGGTGGAGGAGAATTTCCTGGAGTGTATTAGGGATAGTTTCCTGGACCAATATGTCGAAGAACCAACTCGAGGGCTGGCCATCCTAGACTGGGTGATGTGCAATGAGAAAGGACTAATTAACAATCTTGTTGTGCAAGGCCACTTGGGGAAGAGTGACCATAATATGGTAGAATGCTTTATTGAGATGCAGAGTGACACAGTTAATTCAGAGACTAGGGTCCTGAACTTAAGGAAAGGTAACTTCGATGGTATGAGATGTGAATTGGCTAGAATACACTGGCGAGTGATACTTAAGGGGTTGACGGTGGATAGGCAATGGCAAACATTTAAAGATCACATGGATGAACTTCAACAATTGTACATTCCTGTCTGGAGTAAAAATAAAACGGGGAAGGTGGCTCAACCGTGGTTAACAAGGGAAATTAAGGGTAGTGTTAAATCCAAGGAAGAGGCATATAAATTGACTAGAAAAAGCATCAAACCTGAAGACTGGGAGAATTTTGTAATACAGCAGAGGAGGACAAAGGGTTTAATTAGGAAGGGGAAAATAGAGTATGAGAGGAAGCTTGCTGGGAACATAAAAACTGACTGCAAAAGCTTCTATAGATATGTGAAGAGAAAAAGATTAGTGAAAACAAATGTAGGTCCCTTGCAGTCAGTTTCAGGTGAATTTATAATGGGGAACAAGGAAATGGCAGACCAGTTAAACAAATACTTTGGTTCTGTCTTCACGAAGGAAGACACGAATAAACTTCCGGAAATACTCGGGGACCAAGGGTCTAGTGAGAAGGAGGAACTGAAGAAAATCCTTATTAGGTGGGAATTTGTGTTAGGGAAATTGATGGGATTGAAGGCTGATAAATCCCCGGGGCCTGATAGTCTGCATCCTAGAGTACTTAAGGAAGTAACCCTAGAAATAGTGGATGCATTGGTGATCATTTTCCAACAGTCCATCGACTCTGGATCGGTTGCTATGGACTGGAGGGTAGCTAATGTAATGCCACTTTTTAAGAAAGGAGGAAGAGAGAAAATGGGTAATTATAGACCGGTTAGTCTGACATCAGTAGTGGGGAAAATGTTGGAATCAATTATTAAAGATGAAATAGTAGCACATTTGGAAAGCAGTGACTGGATAGGTCCAAGTCAGCATGGATTTATGAAAGGGAAATCCTGCTTGACAAATCTTCCAGAATTTTTTGAGGATGTAACGGGTCGAATGGACAAGGGAGTACCAGTGGATGTGGTGTATTTGGACTTTCAAAAGGCTTTTGACAAGGTCCCACACAAGAGATTGGTGTGCAAAATTAAAGCACATAGTATTGGGGGTAATGTACTGAAGTGGATAGAGAGCTGGTTGGCAGACAGGAAACAGAAAGTCGGGATAAATGGGTCCTTTTCAGAATGTAGGGTAGTGACTAGTGGGGTGCCGCAGGGCTCAGTGCTGGGACCCCAGCTATTTACAATATATATTAATGATTTGGATGAGGGAATTGAGTGTAATATTTCTAAGTTTGCAGATGACACTAAGCTGGGAGGCAGTGTGAGCTGTGAGGAGGATGCTAAGAGGCTGCAGGGTGACTTGGACAGGTTAGGTAAGTGGGCAAACGCGTGGCAGATGCAGTATAATATGGATAAATATGCGGTTATCCACTTTGGTGGCAGATTAGGAAAAGGGGAGGTGCAACGAGACCTGGGTGTCATGGTACATCAGTCATTGAAAATTGGCATGCAGGTACAGCAGGCGGTGAAGAAGGCAAATGCAATGTTGGCCTTCATAGCTAGGGTTTTGAGTATAGGAGCAGGGAGGTCTTACAGGCTCGAAAGGCTGAATGGCCTGCTCCTGTACCTAATTTCTATGTTTCTATGTTACTGCAGTTGTACAGGGCCTTGGTGAGGCATCACCTGGAATATTGTGTTCAGTTTTGGTCTCCTAATCTGAGGAAGGACGTTCTTGCTATTGAGGGAGTGCAGCGAAGGTTCACCAGACTGATTCCCGGGATGGCACGACTGACATATGAGGAGAGATTGGATCGACTGGGCCTGTATTCACTGGAGTTTAGAAGGATGAGAGGGGATCTCACAGAAACATATAAAATTCTGATGGGACTGGACAGGTTAGATGCAGGAAGAATGTTCCCGATGTTGGGGAAGTCCAGAACCAGGGGACATAGTCTAAGGATAGGAGGTAAGCTATTTAGGACTGAGATGAGGAGAAACTTATTCATTCAGAGAGTTGTTAACCAGTGGTATTCCCTACCGCAGAGAGTTGTTGATGCCAGTTCATTGGATATATTCAAGAGGGAGTTAGATATGGCCCTTACGGCTAAAGAGATCAAGGGGTATGGAGAGAAAGCAGGAAAGGGGTACTGAGGTGAATGATCAGCCATGATCTTATTGAATGGTGGTACAGGCTCGAAGGGCTGAATGGCCTACTCCTGCACCTATTTTCTATGTTTCTAAGTTTCTATGTTTAAGGCTGAGAGTGCGTACAGCATGATTGAAAAAGAAGCATTAGCGTTTGTCTATGCGGGTAAAGAAAATGCATCAATACCTGTTTGGGCTAAAATTCAAATTGGAAACTAACCATAAGCAACTTATATCCCTGTTTTCCAAGAGTAAAGGGATAAATACCAATGCTTCGGCCTGCATCCAGAGATGGGAGCTCACATTGTCTGCATACAACTACGCCATCCGCCACAGGCCATGCACAGAAAACTGTGCCGATGCTCTCAGTAGGCTGCCATTGCCCACCACAGGGGTGGAAATGGCGCAGCCCGCAGATCTAGCCATGGTTATGGAAGCATTTGAGAGTGAGCAATCACCCATCACTGCCCGGCAGATCAAAACCTGGACAAGCCAGGACCCCTTATTATTCTGGTCAAAGGCTGTGTGCTTCACGGGAGCTGGTCCAGTGTCCCAGTGGAAATACAGGAAGAGATAAAGCCGTTCCAGTAGCGCAAAAATGAAATGTCTATAGAAGCAGACTGCCTTCTGTGGGGCAATCGAGTAGTGGTCCCCAAGAAGGGCAGAGGCACCTTAATCAATGACATCCACAGCATCTACCCAGGCATCGTAATGATGAAAGCGATAGCCAGATCCCATGTGTGGTGGCCCGGTATCGATGCGGATTTAGAGTCCTGCGTTCACAGATGCTCGCAGTTAACCAATGTACCCAGGGAGGCGCCGCTAGGTTTATGGTCTTGGCCCTCCAAACCGTGGTCTAGGGTACACGTCGACTATGAAGGCCCGTTCTTGGTTAAAATGTTCCTTGTGGTTGTAGACACGTACCCTAAGTGGATCGAATGTGAGATAATGTCGGCTAGCACGTCCGCTGCCACTACTGAAAGCCTGCAAGCCACGTTTGCCACACATGACCTACCTGATGTCCTGGTGAGCGACAACGTGCCATGTTTTACCAGTGCTGAGTTCAAAGAATTCATGCCCATAACGGGATCAAACGTGTCACATCTGCCCCGTTTAAATCAGCGTGCAATGATCAGGCAGAGAGAGCAGTGCAAACCATCAAGCAAGGCTTGAAGAGGGTAACTGAAGGCTCACTGCAGATTCACCTATCCCAATCCTGCTTAGCTACCACATGAGACCCCACTCACTCACTGGGATCTCACCTGCTGAACTGCTCATGAAAAGAGCACTTAAGACAAGGCTCTCGTTAGTTCACCCTGATCTACATGAACAGGTAAAGAGCAGGCGGCTTCAACAAAGTGCATATCATGATAGCGCAAATATGTCACATGAGATTGAAATCAATGATCCTGTATTTGTATTCAATTATGGACAAGGTCCCAAGTGGCTTCCCGGCACAGTCATGGCCAAAGAGGGGATCAGGGTGTTTCGGGTCAAACTTTCAAATGGACTCATTCACCGGAAACACTTGGACCAAATCAAACTCAGATTCAGGGACTATCCTGAGCAACCCACCTTGGACCCTACCTTTTTTGATTACCCAACATACACACCAGTGGCAACCGGCACCACGGTTGATCACAAAGCAGAACCCATCATCCACAGCAGCCCAGCAGGGCCCAACACACAAGGCAGCCCAGCAAGGCCAACTGCACAGCAGCCCAGCGAGGGCCCAACAAATGATTCAACAACACCAGCTTTCACACTGAGACGATCAACCAGGGCAAGAAGGGCCCCAGATCGACTTACATTGTAAATAGTAACACTATTGACTTTGCGGGGGAGTGTTATTATATATGTATCCTTGTATTTACTCTGTACAGCCACCAGAGGGCTCATCCCCTGAAGTCCCAAGGGATCCCATAATCCCTTGGGAGCACAGGTATTTAAGGAGGCTTCACAGGTTGGAGAGGCACTCTGGAGACCTGCAATAAAAGACTAAGGTCACACTTTACTTTGAGCTCACAGTGTTCAGTCTGACTCTTTCTCCATACACAACAGATAGAGAGCATTATTATGTCATCCAGTACATCTACAGCTACTATTGAGAGCCTTCGTGTCATGTTTGCTACTCATGGTTTGCCTGACATTGTTGTGAGCAACAACGGACCTTGCTTCACAAGTCTCGAGTTTCAGGAGTTGATGAAACTCAATGGTATTAGACATGTGAGGTCAACTCCATTCAAACCTGCTTCTAATGGTCAAGCAGAGTGTGCTGTTCAAACGATAAAGCAGAGTATGAAACGTGTAACTCAGGGTTCACTGCAGACTCGTTTGTCATGTATATTGCTCAGTTACAGGACAAGACCTCATGCGCTTACTGGGGTTTCCCCTGCCGAACTACTGTTGAAGAGAAATGTCAAGCCAAGCTTTCCCTTGTTCATTCTGATCTGAATGATCGTGTTGAAAACAGCTGTCAAAGTCAGCAATGGTATCATGATCATGCTGCTGTGTCACGTGACATCTCTGTCAACGATCCGGTTTATGTACTGAACTATGGTCAAGGCCTAAAGTGAATCGCCGGTACTGTTACAGCCAAGGAGGGTAACAGAGTATTTATTGTCGTGCTCAAGAATGGGCAAACATGCAGGAAACATGTTGATCAGGTAAAACTGGAACCGTTTGAGGAAGATGCAGTCAGTGACCAACCAACCAATGTTCATTCATCAGAGGACTTCGCTGTCATTACTGAACCTGAATCTTCAGTCTCTGATGTGGTCATTACCACTCCCATCCAATCGGTTACTCAGCCTTCAGTCACAACTGACTCAGAATGCTCGCCTTGAACGAAAGTTGAACTGAGACGATCAACTCGTGAGCAGAAAGCCCCAGACCGTCTTAATTTGTAAATAGATTGATATTAAGATCTTGAAAGGGGATGCTGTTATGTATTGATGCTTGGGGTCACCAGACACCAGGGGGCGCCACTGTCAGAGGTCTTTGGGCTGCATGCGCATGTGCGCGGTCACTGGTATATAAGTGCGGGTACTATGTCACGTGGCTACTTTGGGCGCGAATAAAGTTGGATCAGGTTTACACTTGAGGCCGTTTACAGTAACAAGACTACATAAGAACATAAGAACATAAGAATTAGGAACAGGAGTAGACCATCTAGCCCCTCGAGCCTGCTCTGCCATTCAATAAGATCATGGCTGTTCTGGCCGTGGACTCAGCTCCACTTACCTGCCCGCTCCCCATAACCCTTAATTCCCTTATTGGTTAAAAATCTATCTATCTGTGACTTGAATACATTCAATGAGCTAGCCTCAACTGCTTCCTTGGGCAGAGAATTCCACAGATTCACAACCCTCTGGAGGAAGAAATTCCTTCTCAACTCGGTTTTAAATTGGCTCCCCCGAATTTTGAGGCTGTGCCCCCTAGTTCTAGTCTCCCCGACCAGTGGAAACAACCTCTCCGCCTCTATCTTGTCTATCCCTTTCATGATTTTAAATGTTTCTATAAGATCACCCCTCATCCTTCTGAACTCCAACGAGTAAAGACCCAGTCTACTCAATCTATCATCATAAGTTAACCCCCTCATCTCCGGAATCAGCCTAGTGAATCGTTTCTGTACCCCCTCCAAAGCTAGTATATCCTTCCTTAAGTAAGGTAACCAAAACTGCACGCAGTACTCCGGGTGCGGCCTTACCAATACCCTATACAGCTGCAGCAGGACCTCCCTGCTTTTGTACTCCATCCCTCTCGCAATGAAGGCCAACATTCCATTCGCCTTCCTGATTACTTGCTGCACCTGCAAACTAACTTTTTGGGATTCATGCACAAGGACCCCCAGGTCCCTCTGCACCTCAACGTGTTGTAATTTCTCCCCATTCAAATAATATTCCCTTTTACTGTTTTTTATCCCGACGTGGATGACCTCACACTTTCCGACATTGTATTCCATCTGCCAAACCTTAGCCCATTCGCTTAACCTATCCAAATCTCTTTGCAGCCTCTACACAACCCGCTTTCCCACTAATCTTTTTGTCATCTGCAAATTTTGTTACACTACACTCTGTCCCCTCTTCCAGGTCATCGATGTATATTGTAAACAGTTGTGGTCCGACACCGATCCCTGTGGCACACCACTAACCACCGATTTCCACCCCGAAAAGGACCCATTTATCCCGACTCTCTGCTTTCTGTTCGCCAGCCAATTCTCTATCCATGCTAATACATTTCCTCTGACTCCGCGTACCTCTATCTTCTGCAGTAACCTTTTGTATGGCACCTTATCGAATGTCTTTTGGAAATCTAAATACACCACATCCATCGGTACACCTCTATCCACCATGCTTGTTATATCCTCAAAGAATTCCAGTAAATTAGTTAAATATGATTTCCCTTTCATGAATCCATGCTGCGTCTGCTTGATTGCACTATTCCTATCTAGATGTCCCGTTATTTCTTCCTTAATGATAGTTTCAAGCATTTTCCCCACTACAGATGTTAAACTATTGAGTCATTATACCCCGCAACCCGCAGTCTCTCCCCCGCCCCCCTCTCTCTGCCCCCAGTCTCTCTCTCCATCTGTCTCCCAGACTCTCTCCCCCCGACAGTCTCTTGACCCAATTTCTTTCTACCCCTCTCCCCCCAGTCTTTCTCTCTCTCCCTCCCTCCCCCGTGTCTCTCTCTCCCCCCCTCCCCCGTGTCTCTCTCTCCACCCTCTATCTCTCACTCTCTCCTCCTGCCCGCCTCTGTCTCTCTGCCCCCCCAGTCTCTCCCACCCACCCCAATCTCTCTCTCCCCGCCAGTCTCTCGCTCCCCCCATCTCTCTCTCCCCACCCCCGACTCTCATCCCCCCTCTCTCTGTCTCTCTCCCTCATCCCCCCGACTCTCTCCACCATACCCCTCAGTCTCTCTCTCGCCCCACCCCCAGTCTCTCACTCCGCCTCAGTGTCTCTCACCGCACCGCCCCCCCCACCAGCCTCTCTTACTCCCCGCCAGTTTCTCTGGCCCTCTCGCTCTCTCTCTCTCCCCTCCAGTCTTTCCCCTCCCACCACCCCCCAATCTCCCTCTCTCTCTATCTCTCCCTGCTAGTATCTCTCCCACCCCATCTCTCTCTTCCCCCCGCCCCAGTCTCTCTCTCCTTCCAGTCTCTCTCAACTCCCAGTCTCTCTCTCCATCTGCGCCCCAGACTCTCTTCCCCCCTCAGTTTATCTCCCCCCAGTCTCTCTCTTGCCCCAGTTTCTCTTGCTCCCCCCTCCTCCCAGTCTCTCTCTATCTGCCGCTCCCCCAGGACTCTCCCCCATGTCTCCCTCCCCATGCCAGCCTCTCTCTCTCTCTGCCCCCCGTGTGTCTCCTCCCAGTCTCACTCTCCCCGCCAGTCTCTCTCTCCCCACCCAAGTCTCTCTCCCCGCTAGTCACACTACCCCACCCTAGTATCTCCCCCCCAGTCTCTCACTCTCCCCCACGCTCTCACACCCCCCCAGTCTCTCACTCGCCCCCCAGTCTCTCACACCCCACAGACTCTCTCCCCCATGTCTCTCAAACTTCCGCCATCCGAGTCGCTCTCCTCCCAGTCTCTCTCCCCTCACCCCATTCTCTCTCCCAACCCCAGTCTCTCTCTCCCCCTCAAATCTCTCTCCACCCCCATGTCTCTCTCTCTCTCCCCAGGGTCTCTCCCCCTCAGTCGCTCTCCTCCTCAGTCTAGCTCCCCCCCTGCCTTCCCCCAGTCTCTAACTCCTCTCCCCCCCGTTTCTCTCTCTCTCCCTCCCCCACAGTCTCTCTCTACCTCCAATCTCTCGCTCTCACCTCCCCCCCAGTCTCTTCCCCCCTCGCCTGCCTCTCCTTTCTCCCCCCATTGCCGCTCCCTCCTCCCCCCATCTTTTTCACATTTCTCCCCGGCCTTCCTCTCCTCCACCCTGCCCACCTCTCTCCTCCATCCCGCCCGCCACTCTCTCCCCTCCATCTGCCTCTCTCCTCCCCTGCCTCTTTCTCCTCCCCCCCCGCAGTTTCTCTCTCTCTCTCCCCCATCTCTCTCTGACCCCTGTCTCTCAAACACCCGCCATCCCAGTCTCTCTCTCTCCACCCCCAGTCTCTCACTCCGCCTCAGTCTCTCTCACTCCCCCGCAGTCTCTCTCCCCCTCTAACTCTCTCCAAGCCTGTCTCTCTCCCACCCCCAGTCTCACACTCTCTCTCCACCCTCTCTCCATCTGCGCCCCAGACTCTCTCCCCCAAGTCTCTCTCTTCCCCCAGTTTCTCTCTCCCCCCCTCCCCGCAGTCTCACTCTCTCTCCCCCCCTCCCCATGTCTCTCTCTCTCCCTCCCCCCCAGCCTCTCTCTCTTCACCCTCTCTCCATCTGCCACCACTCTCCTCCCCCTAGATTTTCTCCTGCCGCCCCCCCGTCTCTCTCTCTCCCCACCTCCCCCCTGTCTCCCGCCTCTCTCTCTCTCTCCACCACCGCGCCCCCCCCCCACTCCCCATGACTCTCCCCCTCTCTCTGCCCGCCCCCCGTGTCTCTCTCCCTGTAATGACGCAAGAGTCCAGTTACTGTAAACTCACTCAGGTCAACCTGATCCATCTTTATTCCAGCCCAAGAGTGCCAGCGTGACAAAGAAACACAGTTTATATACAGGTGACCAAGCACACATGCCACATGCGTACAGCCCGATGACCTCCGACCATGGTGCCCTCTGGTGTCCGGTGACCCCCAAGCATTAATACATAACAATACCCCCCTTTTAAAATCTTAACAACAGTCTTTTTACAAATTAAGACGGTCTGGGTTTTCCTCTCACGAGTTGATCATTTCAGTTTAACTTTGGCTCTGGGCGAGTGTTCTGAATCCATTGAGACTGAGGGCTGAGTAGCCGATCTGATGGGAGTGGTCATGACCACATCAGAAACTGAAGGTTCAGAGTCAGTAATGTCAGCAGAGTCCTCTGATGAGTGAACAATGGTTGGTTGGTCACTGACTGCATCTTCCTCACTCGGTTCCAGTTCATCTGTGTGCCGCAGATTAACCTGGTCAAGGTATTTTCTGCATGTTTGCCCATTCTTGATCACGACAATCACACTCTGTTACCCTCCTTGGCTGTAACAGTGCCGGCAATCCATTTTGGACCTTGACCATAGTTCAGCACATAAACCTCTCTCTCTCTTCATCTGCCCCCCAGACTCTTTCCCACTCAGTCTCTCCCCGCCCCCACAGTCTCTTCCCCCAATTTCTCTCTCCACCTAATCTCTCCCTCTCGCCCCCCACCCCCCCAGTCTCTCTGCTGCCCCCACCCGCCTCTCTCTCCTCCCCCGGCCTCTTCCACCCCCTCCCCCCTGCCTTCCTCTCCTCCACCCACCCGCCACTCTCTCCCCTCCCCCGCCTCTCTCCTCCCCCCACCTCTTTCTCCTCCCTCCCCCCCAGTCTCTCTCTCTCCACCCTCTCTCTCCATCTGCAGCCCAGATTCTCTCCCCCCTCAGTCTCTCTTCCCCCAGTTTCTCCCTCTCTCCCAGTCTCTCTCTCTCTCCTCGCCCCCACCCCGTGACTCTCCCCCACTCTCTCTCCCCCTGCCCATCACTCTCTCTCTGCCCCCCAGTCTCTCTCTCTCCCCAGTTTATATCTTCCCCCCCCCCGTCTCCCCAGTCTCTCTCTCTCCCCTGTCTCTCTCCACGCTAGTCACTGTCCCCCCACCCCAGTATCTCTCCCCCCCCCAGTCTCTCTCTTCCCCCGTCTCTTTCTCTCCCCCAGTCTCTCACTCCCACCCAGTCTCTCCCCCGGCCAGACTCTCTTGCCCCCTTCCCCACAGTCTCTCCCCCCAATCTCTCAAGCTCCCACCATCCCAGTCTCTCTCCCCTCCCCCAGTCTCTCTCCCCCTCTCTCTATCTCCCCCCCAAGTCTCTCTCTCTCTATCCCCCAGTCTCTCTCACCCCCCAGTCTCTCTCCCCCCAGTCTCTCACTCCCCCCCAGTCTTTCTCCCCGCTTCTGTCTCTCTCTACCCCCAGTCTCCTTCCCCCACCGAGTCTCTCTCCCAGTCTCTAACTCCTCCCACCCCATCTCTCTCTCCCCGCCACCCCCGTATCTCTCCCCCCCAATCTCTCTCTCTCCCCCAATATCTCGCTCTCACGCCCCCCCCAAGTCTCTCTCCCCCCCTGCCCGCCTCACTCTTCTCCATCCCGCCACCTCTCTCCTCCCCCCGCCTCTTTCACCCCTCCCACCCACCTTCCTTTCCTCCACCCTGCCCACCTCTCCCCTCCACCTGCCTCTCTCCTCCCCGCCGCAGTTTCTCTCTCTCTCTCCCCCATCTCGCTCTGACCCCAGTCTCTCTCACCTCCCCAGTTTCTCCCCCCCAGTCTCTTCCCCCAATTTCTCTCCCGCAGTCTCTCTCTCCCTTCCCTGTGTCTCTCTCCTCCCTCTCTCCCTCCCCCTGCCCTCCTCTCTCTCTTCACAGTCTCTTTCTCCCCACCCCCGTCTCTCATCCCCCCATTGTCTGTCTCTCCCTCACCCCCCGAATCTCTCCACCACACTCCCCAGTCTCTCTCTCTCTCTCCGCCCCCAGTCTCTATCACTCCACCTCAGTCTCTCTCCCCCGCTCTCTAACTCTCTCCACGCCAGTCTCTCCCAACCCGAGTATCTCTCTTCTTCCCAGTCTCTCTCTCTCTCCACCCTCTCTCTCCATCTGTGCCCCACTCACTCCCCCCAGTTTCTCTCTCCCCCCTCCCCCGTCTCTCTCTCTCTATCCCCCCCTCCCCGTGTCTCTCTCTCTTCAACCTCTCTCCATCTGTCCCCACTCTCCTCCCCTAGATTTTGTCTCTCCCCCCAGTCTCTCTTCCCCCAGTTTCTCTCTGCGCCCAGTCTCTCTCGCTCCCCCCCCCGTCTCTCTCTGCACCGCCCCCCACCCCGTGACTCTCCCCCACTCTTTCTCCCCCATGTCTCTCTCCCCCTGCCTGCCCCTCTCTCTCTCTGCCCCCCAGTGTCTCTCTCCCCCCAGTGTCACTCTCCCCATCAGTCTCTCACTACCCACCCCAGTCTCTCACACCCCCCACAGACTCTCTCTCCCCCCAGTCTCTCCAACTCCCGCCATCCCAATCTCTCTCACCGCCCGTCTCTCTTTCTCTCTCTCTACCTCTCTCCTCCCGAGTCTCTCTCCCATCCCCAGTCTCTCTCTTTCCCATCGTCTCTCTCTCTCCCCCTCAAGTCTCTCTCCACCCCCAAGTCTCTCTCTCTCTTCCCAGGGTCTTTCCCCTTCAGTCTCTCTCCTCATCAGTCTCCCTCCCTGTCTTCCCCCCCCGTCTCTAACTCCTCCCACCCCCAGTCTCTCTCTCTCCGCCCCCATCTCTCTCACTCTCCCCAGTCTCTCCCTCCCCCCTCAGTCTCTCTCGCTCTCCCCCCCGCCTCTCGTTTCTCCCCATTGCCTCTTTCTCCTCCACCCGCCTGTTTCACACCTCCCCCCCGACCTTCCTCTCCTCCACCCTGCCCACCTCTCTCCTCCATCCCGCCCGCCACTCTCTCCCCTCCCCCTGCCTGTCTCTCCTCCCCCGCCTCTTTCTCCTCCCCCCGCAGTTTCTCTCTTTCCCCCCTCTCTCTGCCCCCAGTCTCTCTCTCCTCACCAGTCTCTCCCACCCAGTGTCTTCTGCCAATTTCTCTCTCCCCCTCTCCCCCAGTCTCTCTCTCCCTCCCCATGTCTCTCTCCCCCCTCTATCTCTCACTCTCTCCCTCCCCCTGCCCGCCTCTCTCTCTGCCCCCCAGTCTCTTCCCCAACCCGTCTTTCTCTCCCCACCAGTCTCTCTCTTCCCCAGTCTCTTTCTCCCCACACCCGTCTCTCATCCCCCCATTGTCTGCCTCTCCCTCCCCCCCGAATCTCTCCACCACACCCCCCAGTCTCTCTCTCCACCCCCAGTCTCTCATTCCGCCTCAGTCTCTCTCACTCCCCCGCCCAGACTCTCTTTCCCTCTCTCTAACTCTCTCCAAGCCTGTCTCTCTCCCACCCCCAGTCTCTTTCTCTCTCTCCACCCTCTCTCTCCATCTGCGCCCCAGACTCTCTCCCCCAAGTCTCACTCTTCCCCCAGTTTCTCTCTCCCCCCCTCCCCGCAGTCTCTCTCTCTCCCCCCCGCCTTCCCGTGTCTCTCTCTCACCCTTCCCCCCAGCCTCTCTCTCTCTTCATCCTCTCTCCATCTGCCCCCACTCTCCTCCCCCTAGATTTTCTCCCGGTGCCCCCCCCCCAGTCTCTCTCCCCTCAGTCTCTCTCTCTCTCTCCCCGCCTCTCCCGTGCCTCCCTCTCCTGTCTCTCTCTCTCCACCACCACCGCCCCCCCGCCCCCATGACTCTCCCCCACTCTCTCTGCCCTCCCCCCGTGTCTCTCTCCCTGTAATGACGCAAGAGTCCAGTTACTGTAAACTCACTCAGGTGCTACCTGATCCATCTTTATTCCAGCCCAAGAGTGTCAACGTGACAAAGAAACACAGTTTATATACAGGTGACCAAGCACACATGCCACATGCGTACAGCCCGATGACCTCCGACCGTGGTGCCCTCTGGTGTCCGGTGACCCCCAAGCATTAATACATAACAATATCCCCCTTTTAAGATCTTAACAACAGTCTTTTTACAAATTAAGACGGTCTGGGTTTTCCTCTCACGAGTTGATCATTTCAGTTCAACTTTGGCTCTGGGCGAGCATTCTGAATCCATTGAGACTGAGGGCTGAGTAGCCGATCTGATGGAAGTGGTCATGACCACATCAGAGACTGAAGGTTCAGAGTTAGTAATGTCAGCAGAGTCCTCTGATGAGTGAACAATGGTTGGTTGGTCACTGACTGCATCTTCCTCACTTGGTTCCAGTTCATCCGTGTGCCGCAGATTAACCTGGTCAAGGTATTTTCTTCATGTTTGCCCATTCTTGATCACGACAATAAACACTCTGTTACCCTCCTTGGCTGTAACAGTGCCGGCAATCCACTTTGGACCTTGATCATAGTTCAGTGCATAAACCTCTCTCTCTCTCTCCATCTGCCCCCCAGACTCTTTCCCGCTCAGTCTCTCCCCCGCCGCACAGTCTCTTCCCCCAATTTCTCTCTCCCCCTCTCCACCAATCTCTCCCTCTCGCCCCCCACCCCCCCAGCCACCCCCCAGTCTCTCTGCCGTCCCCGCCCGCATCTCTCTCCCCTGGCATCTTCCACCCCTCCCCCCTGCCTTCCTCTCCTCCACCCTGCCCGCCTCTCTTCTCCACCCCACCCGCCACTCTTTCCCCTCCCCCGCCTCTCTCTCCTCCCCCCACCTTTCTCCTCCCTCCCCCCCAGTCTCTCTCTCTTTCTCTCTCCACCCTCTCTCTCCATCTGCAGCCCAGATTCTCTCCCCCCCTCAGTCTCTCTTCCCCCAGTTTCTCTCTCTCCAGTCTATCTCTCTCTCTCCCCGCCTCCATCCCGTGACTCTCCACAACTCTCTCTCCCCCGTGTCTCCCCCTGCCCATCACTCTCTCTCTGCCCCACAGTCTCTCTCTCTCCCCAGTTTATATCTCGCCACCCACCCCCATCTCCCCAGTCTCTCTCTCTTCCCCGTCTCTCTCCACGCTAGTCACTGTCCCCCCACCCCAGTATCTCCCCCCCGCCAGTCTCTCTCTTCCCCCGTCTCTTTCTCTCCCCCAGTCTCTCACTCCCACCCAGTCTCTCCCCCGGCCAGACTCTCTCGCCCCCTCCCCCACAGTCTCTCCCCCAATCTCTCAAGCTCCCGCCATCCCAGTCTCTCTCCCCTCCCCCAGTCTCTCTCCCTCCCCCCCCATTCTCTCTCTCCGCCCCAGTCTCTCTCCCCCTCTCTCTATCTCCCCACCCCCCCAAGTCTCTCTCTCTACCCCCCCAGTCCCTCTCGCCCCAGTCTCTCACTCCGCCCCAGTCTCTCTCCCCGCTTCTGTCTCTCTCCCCCCAGTCTCCTTCCCCCCCCAGTCTCTCTCTCCCAGTCTCTAACTCCTCCCACCCCCAGTCTCTCTCTCCCCGCCACCCCCGTATCTCTCCCTCCCCCCCAGTCTCTCTCTCCCCCCCAATCTCTCTCTCCCCCGATCTCTCGCTCTCACGCCCCGCCAAGTCTCTCTCCCCCCCCTGCCCGCCTCTCTCTCCTACCCCCCGCCACCACTCTCCTCCCCCCGCCTCTTTCACCCCTCCCACTCACCTTCCTTTCCTCCACACTGCCCACCTCTCTCTCCTCCCCGCCTCTTATTCTTCCCTCCCCACAGTCTCTTTAACTCTCTCTCTCTCCCCCTTCTCTCTCTGCCTCGCCCCCAGTCTCTCTCTCTCTCTCCATCCTCTCTCTCCATCTGCGCCCGACTCTCTCCCTCCTCAGTCACTCTCCCCCCCTCAGTCTTTCTCTCCCCCCAGTCTCTCTCTTCCCCCAGTTTCTTTCTGCCCCCCAGTCTCTATCTCTCCCCCCCTCCCTCCACCCAGTCTCTCTCTCTCTCTCTCTCCCTCCCCGTGTCTCACTCTCCGCCCCCCCCAAGTCTCTCTCTCTCTCTCCACCCTCTCTCTCTCCATCTTCCCCCCCGTCTCTCTCACTTCCCCCCAGTCTCTCTCTCCCCCCTCAGAGTCTCTCTCTCCCCAATCTCTCGCTCTCGCCTGGCCCAGTCTCTTTCTTCCCCCGCCCGTCTCTCTTTCCACATCCCACCTCTCTCCCCCCGCCCATCTTTCTCTCCTGATCCCCGCCCGCCACACTCTCCCCTCCCCCCCACATTTCTCTCCTCCCCGCTTCTTTCTCCTCCCTCCCCCCAGTCTCTCTCCCCCTCTCTCTCTCTGCCCCCCAGTATCTCGCTCCCCCCCCGACTCTATCTCCCTCCTGTCTCTCTCCATCTGCCCCCCAGACTCTCTCCCCCTCTCCAGTTTCTCTCCCCACAATCTCTCTCTCCCCCCGCTCTCTCTCCCTCTCCCGTGTCTCTCTCCCCCACCCCGCTCTCTCCCTCTCCGCCCCCGTGTCTCTTTCCTCCCCTCTCCGTCTCTCTCTCTCCCCCCAGTCTCTCTTCTCCCCCCTCGCTCTCTCTCCCCCCATCGCCATACATCGCCACAGTGATACACAGTAATACATCGCCAGTGACAGTGTGATACATCGCAACAGTGACAGTGTGATACACCGCCATAGTGACACAGTGTGATACATCGCCACAGTGACAGTGTGATACATCGCCATAGTGACAGTGTGATACATCGCCGCAGTGACAGTGTGATACATCGCCATAGTGACAGTGTGATACATCGCCATAGTGACACAGTGTGATACATCGCCATAGTGACACAGTGTGATCATCATCATCATAGGCAGTCCCTCGGAATCAAGGAAGACTTGCTTCCACTCCTGAAGTAAGTTCTTTGGTGGCTGAACAGTCCAATACGAGAGCCACAGACTCTGTCACAGGTGGGACAGATAGTCATTGAGGGAAGGGGTGGGTGCGACTGGTTTGCTGCACACTCTTACCGCTGTCTGCGCTTGATTTCTGCATGCTCTCGGTATTGAGACTTGAATTGCTCAGCGCCCTCCCGGATGCTCTTCCTCCACTTCGGGCGGTCTTTGGCCAGGGAATCCCAGGTGTCGGAGGGGATGTCGCACTTTATCAGGGAGGTTTTGAGAGTTTCCTTATAACGTTTGCTCTGCCCACTTTGGCTCGTTTGTCGTGAAGGAGCTCCGAGGAGCGCTTGCTTTGGGAGTCTCTTGTCTGGCATGCAAACTATGTGGCCTGCCCAGCGGAGCTGATCGAGTGTGGTCAGTGCTTCAATGTTGGGGATGTTAGCCTGGACGAGGACGGTGATGTTGGTGCGTCTGTCCTCCCAGGGGATTTGTAGGATCTTGCGGAGACATCGTTGGTGATATTTTTTCAGCGACTTGAGGTGTCTACTGTACATGGTCCATGTCTCTGAGCCATACAGGAGGGAGGGTATTACTACAGACCTGTAGACCATGAGCTTTGTGGCAGTTTTGAGGGCCTGGTCTTCAAACACTCTTTTCCTCAGGCAGCCGAAGGCTGCACTGGCGCACTGGAGGCGGTGTTGGATCTCGTCGTCCATGCCTGTTCTTGTCCTGAAGTTCAGCCTCTGTATGTGCGCAGATGCAAGCGTCGTCCACGTACTGCAGATCGACGACAGAGGTTGGGGTGATCTTGGACCTGGCCCACGGATGGCGCAGGTTGAACATGTCCCCACTGGTTCTCCAGTTTAGTTCCACTCCAGCGGGGAGCTTGTTGACTGTGAGGTGGAGCATGGCGGCGAGAAAGATTGAGAAGAGGATTGGGACGATGACGCAGCCCTGTTTGACCCCGGTCCGAACGTGGATTAAGTCTGTGATGGATCCATTGGTAAGGATCACGGCCTGCATGTCGTTGTGGAGCAGGCGGAGGATGGTGACGAACTTTTGGGGGCATCCGAAACGGAGGAGGACGCTTCATAGACCCTCGTGGTTGACAGTGTCAAAAGCCTTTGTAAGGTCGAAGAAGGCTGTGTATAAGGAAAAATGTTCCCTACATTTTTCCTGTAGCTGTCGCGCTGCAAAAATCATGTCCGTTGTGCCCCGTAGGGGACGAAATCCACACTGTGACTCCAGGATGAGCTCCTCGGCCACAGGAAGAAGACGTTTGAGGAGGACTCTCGCGATGACTTTCCCTGTGGCTGATAGCAGGGAGATTCCTCTGTAGTTGCTGTAGTCGGACTTGTCCCCTTTTTTAAAGATGGTCTTGATTACTGCACCTCTGAGATCCCCCCGCATGCTCTCCTCCCTCCAGATGAGAGAGATGAGGTCATGTATTCGCGCCAGCAGTGCTTATATGCTATGCTTCAATACCTCAGCAGGAAATCCATCCGCACCCATAGCCTTGTTGCTTTTAAGCTGTCTTATGGCTTTATCTACCGTGTGCAGTATTGGGGTCTTACTGAGGTGGTGGCGGTTAGCATGCTGCGGGATGGAGTCGAGAACACTCGACTCTGTACGACCTCCGGCGACCTCCGACCAGTGTGATACATCGACAGTGACAGTGTGATACATCAACAGTGACAGTGTGATACATCATCATAGTGACAGTGTGATACATCGACAGTAACAGTGCGATACATCGCCATCGTGACACAGTGTGATACATCGCCGTAGTGACAGTGCGATACATCGCCAGTGACAGTGTGATACATCGCCATAGTGACAGTATGGTACATCGTCATAGTGACAGTGTGATATATCACCAGTGACACATCGCCATAGTGACAGTGTGATATATTAGCATAGTGACAGTGTGATACATCGCCATAGTGACACAGTGATACATCGCCACAGTGACACAGTATGATACATCGCCACAGTGTGATACATTGCCATAATGACTTTTTTAAATCAGATATTAGGTGGTGGTCTGAACAAAGCAATAATCTTAGGGATCTGACTGCAAAGTGACTTGTCTTTTATCATCTGCCCCCTACCTCTTTGACCAAGCTTTTGGTCAGCTGCCGTAATGTCTCCTTATGTGGCTCGGTGTGAAATCTTTGTTTGATGTCTTGGAACGGTTTAAAATTTTAAAGGCGCTGTATAAATTAACGTTGTTGTTGTTGTTGTTGTTGACTACAATATTTTTTCAGTGGAAAGAAATTTGTGAATTAGTCCATTAGGTGCAGATGAAGAACTGCCCAATCATGATAAACAAACCAAAAAGGACAGGATAAAGCAACCGGTCCATCAAGTACCCCATGCAGTCAGCAACTCACTCACACAATCTCCTGAAAGGGCCAAAAACTCAAGATCAAATGTAGTTAATGCTCTGGGAAATTCCTCTCTCATCAGTTAGGAGCATCAAGCTAATTCCCAAATAATCTGCAAGCTGCCTTTTAGAAGCTCAAATGTTTTCCTTTCTCGGGAACCTGTCCAGCTCCTTTCTGATGGGCTGCTGGGATTTCACAATCACCGTGAACTTTGAAGATCAGTTCCAGAGGATGCTGTCTCTCTCTTGGTATCTCACCTAACTCTTTGAGAATGCATTTTAAAATTATACTTTCAAGTCCTACCACCTCTACCCACCTCAAATAAGCTGTCCAACCAGACAGAATCTATTCCCTTCATCATTTTTATAACCTTAAAAGTTTATGCTCTAAGCCTTTGTTCCTCAAATGAAAGTTATCCCACCTCCTGGAGCCTATCGTCACAGCTAAGAGCTCTAAGGCTGGGTATCATTTTCATCACCCTCCTCTGTAGATTCTCCAGGACCTTGCTATCTCTTGCCACATGTCAGCATGTATCAGCTGTGGCTCAGTGGATAGCACTCTCACCTCTGAGTCAGAAGGTTTTGGATTCAAGTCCTACTCCAGGGACTATCGCACAAAAAAATCTAGGCTGACACTGCAGTGCTGAGGGAGTGCTGCATTGTTGGAGGTGCTATCTTTCGGAAGAGACGTTAAACCAAAGCCCCGTCTGCTCTCTCAACTGCACATAAAAGATCCCACAGTACTATTTCGAAGAAGAGCAGGGGAGTTATCCCCAGTGTCCTGGCCAATATTTATCCTTCAATCAACATAACAAGAAAAAAAAACATCATCTGGTTTTTATCACATTGCTGTTTGTGGGAGCTTACTTGTGTGCAAATTGGCTGCCGTGTTTCCCACATTACAGCAGTACTTCATTAGCTTTGAGATGTCCGGTGGTCATAATAGCACCCGTAGTTTTGTGTAGTCGTCTGTCTTAGCGATGCAAACTGAAGGCTTTTGCATTGTTTGTGGAAATGAAAGAGCAACTTAAGTCAATAAATTGTGGGAACAACAAGACAAGTGAAACACCTGTAATGCTATAATGCTCAGCATGTATGATAAATACAATCACAAAATCTACAAGCTCAAACTAAGCTAATCTGACCCTAATACAAAGGCAAACTACTGCGGATGTTGGAATCTGGAATAAAAACAGAAAATGCTGGAAATCTCAGCAGATTAGGCAGCATATGTGGAGTGAAAGCAGAGTTAACGTTCGGGGTCGATGACCATTCATCAGAGCCTAAATGGATTAACAAGCAAATTAGAAGTGAGCTGAACCAAAAATATGCTATTTACAACTCCTCCAGGTAAAAACGAAAATCAGATCGCTAAGATGAATACGAGAAATTGCAGAAACACATTAAAAGGGCAAGGAGCTTTTATTTGGTGTTGAAATACATGCAACATTGATAGGGATGGTGTTTTCCTTACTGGATAGACATTAGAAACATAGAAACATAAAAATTTACAGTGCAGAAGGAGGCCATTCCGGCCCAGTGTGTCCGCGTCGGCCGACAAAGAGCCGCACGGCCCTTGGTCAGCAGCCTTAAAGGTTACATATCAACCAATGAACAATGACGGAAAGGCAAAGAGCACCCAGCCCACACAACTGCGACACCCCTTATACTGAAACATTCTACACTCCACCCCAACTGGAGCCATGTGATCTCCTGGGAGAGGCAAAAACCAGATAAAAACCCAGGCCAATTTAGGGAGAAAAAATCTGGGAAAGTTCCTCTCCGACCCATCCAGGCGATTGAAACTAGTCCAGGAGATCACCCTGGCCGTATTCTATTCCTTACAGTACTTACCATTGTATCTGCACCGTCCAACAAAAGGTCATCCAGTCTAATCCCAATTACCAGCTCTAGGTCCGTAACCCTGCAGGTTACGGCACTTTAAGTGCCTATCCAACCATCTCTTAAAAGTGGTGAGGGTTTCTGCATCCACCACTCTTCCAGGCAGTGAGTTCCAGATCCCCACAACCCTCTGTGTAAAGAAGCCCCCCACCCTCTCAAATTCCTTCTAAACCTTCCACCAACCACCTTAAAACTATACCCCCTTGTAATAGACCTCTCCACCAATGGAAATAGACCCTTACTATCACTATGTCCAGGCCCCTGAATGTTTGTGAACCAGTTGTTTTTTTATGACAATCCAGCAGTTTTCACAGCCATTTATTCTGATGCCAGTCCAGAAATGGCCAGATTTATTAAATTCAATTATGTAACCTATACTGAGACTTGAACTCACAACTACTCAAGCTACTAGTCCTTTCCCATAACACTATTGGGAAAGCGCAGCTGCAGAGGCCAAGCATAACAATAAAAAACATCTTTCCATACCACCACAGTAAGCGGGTGGGCAGAGAAACAAAGAAAACCACTGTAACATCTTCCTACGACATCACTAAAGCACACACACTGAAGATGGCTCCAATCTGGAACTTGCTTTATTGTAAACATCAGCAATTGCATTACAACAGTAGTCCACTCGATGGAGCCATATTTCTCCCTCCTTAATGAAGGAGTAATCATAACAAAATAATCATCATACATAACTTGCATGGTTATACATAACAAAAGATATGGACTTATTTTGCCATATTTACAAATCAAATGTAAACACTTGTTTTCTGTTTCGAAGAGGATACCTTCGCTCGTGAACAGAACCTTCCAAACATGGTGTCGCACTTAAGACTCTTTCTAGGCTGATCCTGAGGAGAGTTTTCCTACAAGGGCAACCCTTGATTTAGATTTGGATTCTCTACAACTTCAGACTGTTTGTCTGCCTGACTCAGCCTCAGACTTAAATTCTGACTTTCTCTTGGACTTGTTTCTAGTACATCTGATGTAGGATATGCTACAGGTACTCTACTTGTAACAAGACTATCTGACTCATCAGAAATAATCAAATCATTCCAACTTTCAACTCCTTCCACATCTGTAGGTAAAATATGATCAATGTGAACAAACCTAACCTGTCCACGATCAAACAACTTGACCAAATTTGTGCGAGGACTACACATTTTCACCACTCTTTCTGGTAACCACTTTAACCATTTATGGTGATGGTTCTCACCTTCTGATTCAATTTCACACTTCTCTCTCTTAGTCTATCTCTATCATGATTCTCTTTCTGTCTTAATTGTTTCCCTTCTACTGACTGTGCAAAGTTTGGCTTTAACAATGAGAACCTGGTTCGTGGCTGTCATTTGAGAAACAACTCTGCTGGTGTTCTACTAGTTGTATGAGGAGTATTACGATAAGTAATTAGAAAATTTGCCAATTTGTGGTCCAACGACAACTGCCGCTTCTTTGGATTTGGATCCAACATTTGCTCGATGAGGGTACGTTTTACAATTTATACTGTCTGCTCTGCTGCACCATTGGAAGCAGGGTGGTATGGTGATACTTTGGTATGTTTCACACCATTTCTGCTCGTGAACTGTGTAAATTCTTTTGAACAAAATTGCGGCCCATTATCAGACACAATCTCTTCTGGGAGGCCATATGAAGAAAATAATGTTCACAAATTGTCTAGTGTTTTACTTGCTGTTATTTTCCGCATCGGAAACACCTCTACCCACTTCAAATGGCTATCAATCACAATGAAAAATTGCTGTCCTTCTAGCTCAGCAAAATCTATATGTAACCTTTGCCACAACATTTGCATGGCTGTAATCGTGGTTTCCTGCTTACCGATTGACATGTTGTACACTGACTACCCTTGTACTCTATATCTTTATCTAGACCTGACCACCATAAGTAACTACGTGCAAAACTCTTGGTCAAGCACATTCCCAGGTGCTGGTCATGAAGATCTCCTAATAATTTGGACCTGAATTTATTTGGTATAGCCACTCTTGCATCCCACATGATACAATCTTTATCCACTGATAATTCATTCCTATGGATGAAGTATGGATGAATATCTTTCTCTGATACCTGGTTTGGCCAGCCATTTGCGATGTAATCATACACCTTTGACATAACTGAGTCATATTTGGTTGCTCTACCAATCTCTTCAGCTGTGACTGGCAGTTCATCAATAGAAGACTTCTTCCCTATCGGGTGTAACTTGTGATGAGGATGGTAACCTAGACATAGCATCAGCATTATTGTGATCAGCTGATCGTCTATACTCAATGTCATATGTAGATGCAGACAAAATCAAAGCCCATCTCTGCATTCGGGCTGCAGCTAAGGTTGGAACTGGAGACTTTACTGTCAGGGGCTTATGGTCAGTAACTATGATAAACTTATGACCATACAAGTATTTGTGGAACTTCTTGACCTCAAAAATAAATGCCAAAGCTTCCCTTTCGATCTGCGCATAATTATGCTCACTGGCACTGAGAGTGCGTGAAGCAAAAGCAATTGGTCTCTCCTCCCAATGATGAAGTACATGAGAGATCACTGCCCCAACTCCATACGGAGAGGCGTCATATGCTAGCTTGATCTCCTTAGATACGTCATAGTGAATTAACATGGTGCTCTCTACCAACTAGCTTTTACACTCTTTGAATGCTGCATCGCATTCTTCTGACCATTTGCAATGGACCTGTTTTTTCAACAGCTCATTCAGTGGATATAATACTGTAGCCAAAGTTGGTAGGAAGTTCCTATAATAGTTCAAAAGACCCCAAAATGAGCAAAGTTCAGTGACATTCTTGGGAGTGGGTGCATTTCTGATTGCATCCAGTTTTTCCTTGGTTTGATGTAAACCATCTTTGTCTACTCTGTACCCTAAATACTCCACTGAGTTTTGAAATAACTCACACTTGTGAGCAATCACTCATACTTTGTGTTTCTCTAAGCGTTTGAGCACTTAATTCAATACACTATTAGGATTTGCCTGTTTGGTGCTGAAATGAGTATGCCTTGCAAAATCTGGTTCATCACCCCATGGAATATGGCGGGGGCGGAAGACACTCCAAATGGTAGCCTATTAAATTGCTAGGTCTAGATGAGTATTTATAGTCAAGCCTGACTTATCTAGTTAAAGTTGTAAGAAGGCATTTGTGAGATTTAACTTTGAGAAGATCTGGCCACCTGTTAGCGTTGTGAACAAATCTTCTACATTTGGCAATGTATTGGGTATATTACCCTCTAGAACCTGGTTTACAGTTACTTTATAACACAAGACAACTGTAGAAATTTACAGCAAGGAAGGAGGCCATTTCAGCCTATCGTGTCTACACAAGCTGACCAAGAGCTATCCAGCCTAATCCCACTTTCCAGCTCTAGGAAAGCCCTGTAGGTTACGGCATGTTAAGTGCAGTTAAATGCGGTGAGGCTTCATGCCTCTACCACCCTTCCAGGCAGTGAGTTCCAGATTCCCACCAACCTCTGGGTGAAGAAATTTCCCCTTATATCTCCTCTAAACCTCTCCCCAATTACTTTAAATCTACACCTCCTGGTTGTTGACAGGGGAAACAGTTCCTTCCTATCCACTCTATCCAGGTCCCTCATAATTTTATTCACCTCAATCAGGTCTCCCTTTAGCCTCCTCTGTTCCAAAGAAAACAGACCCAGCATCTCCAATCATTCCTCATAGCTAAAATTTCCTCATAGGCAACATTCTTGTAAATTTCCGCTGCACCCTTTCCAGGGCAATCACATCCTTCCTGTAATATGGTGACCAGAACTGCACGCAGTATTCCAGCTGCGGCCTAACCAGTGTTTTATACAGTTCAAGCATAACCTCCTTGCTCTTGTATTCCATGCCTCAACTAATAAAAGCAAGTATTCTATATGCCTTCTTAACCATCTTATCTACCTGGCCTGATACCTTCAAGGATCTGTGGACCTGCACTCCAAGGTCTCTTTGTTCCTCTACACTTTTCAGTGTTGTACCATTTAATGTGTATTCCCTTGCCTTGTTAGATCTCCCCAAATGCATTACCTCACACTGCTCCAGATTGAATTCCATTTGCCGCTGTTCTGTCCACCTGACCAGTACATTGATATCTTCCTCAGTCCGCAGCTTTCTTCTTCATTATCAACCACAGCGCCTATTTTAGTGACATTTGCAAACTTCTTAATCATACCCCCAATATTTATGTCCAAGTCATTGATATATACCACAAAAAACAAGGGACCTAGAACTGAACCCGGCAGAACCACACTGGAAACAGCCTTCCAGTCATAAAAACACCCATCAACCATTACCCCCTGCTTACTGTCTCCGAACCAATTTTGGATCCAACTTGCCACTTTGCCCTGGATCCCATGAGCTTTTACTTTTGTGACCAGTCTGCCATGTGGGACCTTATCAAAAGCTTTGCTAAAATCCATATACACTACATCATACGCTCTGCCCTCATTCAGCTTCCTGGTTACCCCCTTGAAAAATTCAATCAAGTTAGTCAGACACGACCTTCCCTTGACACATCCATGCTGACTGTCCTTGATTAATCCATGACTTTCCAAATGAAGATTTATCCTGTCCCTCAGGACTTTTTCCAATAATTTCCCCACCACCAAGGTTAGGCTGACTGGCCTGTAATTACTTGGTCTATCCCTTTCTCTCTTTTTAAACATAGGTACAACATTAGCAGTCCTCCAGTCCTCTGACACCATACCTATAGCCAGAGAGGATTGGAAAATGATGGTCAGAGCCTCTGTTATTTCCTCTTTTGCTTCTCTTAACAGCCTGGGATACATTTCATCCGGGCCTGGGGATTTATCCACTTTCAAAGCTGCTGAGCCCCTTAATACTTCCTATCTCACTATGTTTATCTCATCTAATATTTCGCACTCCTCCCTGATTGCAAAGTCTGCATCGCCGCTCTCGTTTGTGAAAATGGATGCAAAGTATTCATTAAGAATCTTACCCATGTCTTCCGCCTCCGCACACAGATTTCCTTTATGGTCTCTAATAGTCCCCACTCTTTCTCTACTTATCTCCTTGCTCTTACTGTATTTATAAAACATCTTTGAGTTTTCCCTGATTTTACTTGCCAACATTCTTTCATGCTCTCTCTTTGCTTTCCTGATAGCTTTTTTAATTGCACCCCTGTACTTCTTATACTAATCTGAAGTTTCTGCAGTGTTGAGTTCTTGGTATCTGTCATACGCTTCCCTATAATTCTTTATCCTACCCTGTATGTCCCTTGACATCCCTGGGGCTCTGGATTTGTTAGCCCCACCTTTTTCTTTATGGGAACATACGTGCTCTGAACCCTCAAGATCTCCTCCTTGAATGCCTCCCACTGCTCTGACACTGATTAACCATCAAGTAGCCGTTTCCAGTCCACTTTGGCCAAATCCCATCTCAGCTCAGCAAAATTGGCTTTGCCCCAATTGAGAACTTTTATTCCTGGTCCCCCTTTGTCCTTTTCCATAAACTACCTAACTCTTACTGAATTATGATCATACCCCTTCCACCTGCCCCTCTTCATTCCCCAAAACCAAATCCAGAACCGCCCTCTCCCTTGTTGGGCTTGTTACATACTGGATAAAGAAATTCTCCTGAATGCATTTTAGGAATTTTGCACCCTTTGTACCATTCACACTACCTTTTCCCAGTTAATATTAGGGTAGTTGAAATTCCCCACGATTGCAGCTCTATAGAATTTGCACTTCACAGCAATTTGCCCACATATTTGTTCTTCTATCTCCCTCTGACTGTTTGGGAGTCTATAGTACACTCCCAGCCCCCCTTTTGTTCTTTAATTCAATCCATATGGCCTCATTTGATGACCCCTCTAATATATCATCCCTTCTCACAGCTGTAATTGTTTCTTTAATCAGTACTGCGGCCCCCCCCCCGCTTCTTTTTTTACCCCACTCTCTATCCCGTCTGAAAACCCTATAACCAGGAATGTTGAGCTGACATACCTGCCCTTCTTTCAGCCAAGTCTCAGTAATAGCTATAATATCATACTCCCAAGTGTCAATCTGTTGCATTGAAGTATATAGAAACATAGAAATTAGGTGCAGGAGCAGGCCATTCGGCCCTTAGAGCCTGCACCGCCATTCAATAAGGTCTTGGCTGATCATTCAACCTCAGTACCCCTTTCCTGATTTCTCGCCATACCCCTTGATCCCTTTGGCCGTAAGGGCTATATCTAACTCACTTTTGAATATATCTAATGAACTGGCCTCAACAATTTTCTGCAGTAGAGAATTCCACAGGTTAACCACTCTCTGAGTGAAGAAGTTTCTCCTCATCTTGGTCCTAAATGGCTTACCCCTTATTCTTAGACTGTGAACCCTGGTTCTGGAACTCCCCAGCAACGGGAACATTCTTCCTGCCTCTAGCCTGTCCAATCTCGTCAAAATTTTACATGTTTATATGTTTCTATTTTATATGAGATCCCCTCATTCTTCTAAACTCCAGTGGATACAAGCCCAGTTGATCCAATCTCTCCTCATATGTCAGTCCCGCCATCCTGGGAATCAATCTGGTGAACCTTCGCTATACTCCCTCAATAGCAAGAATGTCCTTCCTCAGATTAGGAGACCAAAACTGAACACAATATTCCAGGTGTGGCCTCATTAAGGGTCTGTACAACTGCAGTAAGACCTATCTGCTCCTATACTCAAATCCCCTAGCTATGAAGGCCAAAATGCCATTTGCCTTCTTCGCCGCCTGCTGTACCTGCATGCCAAACTTCAATGACTGATGTACCATGACACCCAGGTCTCGTTGCACCTCTCCTTTTCCTCATCTGTCACCATTCAGATAATATTCTGTCTTCCTGTTTTTGCCATCAAAGTGGATAACCTCACATTTATCCACATTATACTGCATCTGCCATGCATTTGCCCACTCACCATTTAGTATTGCCAAACTCCCCGTTGTCTATTTCCCAGTCCTTGTTTCCTCTGACTTCCAAATTCACTTTCTACTTCAACTTCCCTGCTGTCCAATTTCAGCTTTGCTTCTCTCCCCACTGAATCTATTCTCCGGTTCCCATCTCCCTGTCAAGCTAGTTTAAACTCTCCCCAACAGCGCGAGCAAACCATCCCGCAAGGATACTGCTCTGTTGAGGTACAACCCGTCCGGCTTGTAGAGGTCCCACTTCCCCCAGAAACGGTCCCAATGCTTCAGGAACCTAATGCCCTCCAGCCTGCACCATATCTGCAGCCAGGCATTCTCTATCCTACTATTTCTGTACTCACTAGCTCGTAGAACCAGCAGTCCTGCTTTTTAATCTCTCTCCTAGCTCCCTAAATTCTGCCTGCAGGACCTCATCCCTCTTTCTACCTATGTCATTGGTACCAATATGGACCACAATCTCTGGCTGTTCTCCCTCTCCCCCAAGAATGCGTTGCAGCCACTCTGTGACATCCTTGACCCTGGGAGGCAACATGCCATCCGGGAGTCATGTCGTCTGCGGCCACAGAAATGCCTGTCTGCTCCTCTGACTATTGAATCCCTTACTAATTGCTCTTCCAGTCTTCTTCCTCACCCCCCTGTGCAGCTGAGCCACCCGTGGTGCCGTGGACTTAGCTCTGTCTGCACTACCCAGAGGCACCATCGTCCTCACAGTACTAAGGACAGAATACTAGTTGGAGAGTGAGATGCACTGAGGGGATTCCTGCACTACCTGGCAGGTCCCGGCACCCTCGGGACCTGAACTGTTCCAGTGGAGGAATTTTCATGGATAATGCGAGGTCACGTGTTTTCAATGCTATACAAACCCACTCCCAGCCTCAAGCTACTTCAGGGCCCGCTGACACCTGCGGGGCCCGCTCGGGCTGCCGACCTCCCGCCCCCAACCTCTTCCCCCACCCGACCTCCTCCCTGCCCCCCCCCCCCACCGACCGCGAGAATCTCCTCCCTCTCCCCTCCGCGCCCCCCCCCCCCACCCCCGCCGGCCGCTGACCTCCCCCGATCTTTCTCCTGCACTCACTCCTAGCCTCAAGCCAGCCTGCCCCGATATCCCCGATCCTGCGATCCACCGCCCACCACCCCTGCGGCCTTCCTCACTGCCGCACTCCCAGCCGCCAACTGGGCAAGCTAACAGAGAGAGAGGCCCGAGATTTTAGAGTGGTGCTTTCCCACACTCCCACCACACTGGCTGTGTGAGAGGTGCTGAGTTTTGTGGGTCGTGTCCGGGTTTCCAGTTCTCAGTGCTCTGATTTACTCCTGAATATGGCTTCAAAGGGACTATCAAGCAGTTAAGTGGTACCAGGTGTAAGCGTGTGTCGTTATCCATATAGCAAAAGGTGGAATTGTTGAAGAAATTGGACATGTGCACATCGGTACAGGCCTTGTCTGAGTTTTACAATGTTGGTTTGTCAGAAGCAAAAGGATAAGATCTTTAAGATTTTGCTGACAGCGAAAATAAGAAAAGTATGGCCTCTCGTAAAATATTGAGGGAAGGAAAAAGTATTGAATTAGAGAGTGCTCTACTGCAGTGGTTTAGGCTTCCTTGGAATGATGGTGTTAGCATTTCTGGCGAGATGATAATGGCACAAGCGAAAATATTCTACAAAGAATTTAACCTGCAGCATGAATGTGAATATTCTCAAGGAAGGCTGCAGAACTTTAAAACCAGGCATGGTGTTACTCTACATTGTGTGAGTGGTGAAAAAAGAAGTGCAGATCACAAAGCAGCAGCTAAGTTCGTCGTTGAATTTGCAGTTAGTTGCAAAGGAGAAGTTATCCCCAGAGCAGGTATACAATGCCGATGAAACTGCTCTCTATTGGCATTGTCTGCCCAGAAAAATCTTAGCAACAGATGCTGAGGAGGCACCAACTGGAATGAAAGAGTCAAAGGACAGGGTAACTGTCCTTGGTTGCAGCAACCCTGCAGGTACGCAAAAGTGCAAGCTCATGGTCATTGGGATAAGTGTGAAACCAAGAGCATTTAAAGGGGTTAAAATATTCCCTTTGATATACCGTGGCAACAAGAAAGGTTGGATAACCACTAAACTATGTCTCGAGTGGTTCCAGAAATATTTTGTACCGGAGGCTAGAGCCCATTGAACATCAGTCGGTCTGGATCGGGAGTGCAAAATTATACTGATTCTCGACAATTGCTCTGCCCACCCTAAAGCTGAACTGATCGTCAAAGACAATGTGATGGGACTGTATTTACCCCCTAACTGTACCTCTCTTATTCAGCCTTGTGGTCAAGGTATCTTAAGATCCTTGAAGTGCAAGTACTGCTGCGAATTTATGCCATGATTGCTGGGAAGTCCATGAAAACATTCCAGAAAGATTTTAATATGAAGGATGTGATTTGGACACTAGCTAGAGTCTGGGAGAAATTAAGTCCATATACTTTAAAAAATGGATGGCACAAGCTGTGGTCAGCCTTAATGTTTGAGGACAGTCCTGATGTAGATGGTGGAGCCGAGTTCACCAGATTTCGCACGTGTCAAGACAAACAAATTATTGGTGAATTGCTGAATTATGCCACCAGTGCAGGTATGTCCAACAACCCTGCAGTGCTTGATGTGACTAAGGATTTGGAAGAGGAAAATTTACAAGACTGGATGGATGTCGACAAAGATGCACCAATTGTGAATCGACTTACTGACCAAGAGATTGTGCAGGGAGAAAATAAAGATGATAAAGCCAGTGATGATGAAGATGATGAGGGTGAAGTTGAAGAAAGAATTTCGATCGATAAATGCATTCAGATGGCCACAGGTTCTATAACAGGACTGGACCATCAGCGGCAGGTCGGGGCCATAAAAGGAGCGGCGAGTGGCGGCCATGGGCAGCGTGGAGGCCACTGCAAGGTACAGCGTGAGCTGGTGCAGGAGGGCGACGGCTGCGAAGAGTGATGTCAGCAAAGTCCTGGTCGGTGATTGGAGCGTGGGCAGATACAGCAGGAGCGGCGAGGTTGGGGCGAAGGAGCTGTGAGAGACTGTGGAGGGATGTGATCGGGCCTAGCGGAGGGGTGAGTTCAGGGCCAGGGAACCAGGGGCAGCATGGGCCAACCCACACTGCGATATGTGTGCGCACTAGGTCCGTGTCCTAGCAGGTCTCCAGTTGTCTTGGGTAATCCTTGCCATTGGACCAAGACCTAGCTCTGTCAAGCCCATGTGGTGGCTGGTGTGCAACGGCCACCACACATTAAAAAAATCCACGCACAGGCATCTTCCACCCTTGAGGATGTAGTTCGGGTTCTTCATTCAAAACACCTGTAAACTCATCCTTTTTTTGGCGTGGAAGTAAGTCACCCTCATTTCGAGGGACTGCCTATGATGGTGATGAACAGGACTGGAGCAAAGAAGTTTCATTTCGGAGCAAGAGATGATGTATGTCTACATGATACAAGACAAAGTCATTATAGAAAAACCGAAATACATGAGGCAAGTCAAGCTGCAAGATTGGTTCAAAAAGACTACAGGTACAGATGTCACCACAGCCGAGACCTCAGATGTAACTGTGATGTCATTTGAGTTAGTTACCAGTTCTTCTTTTGTGGCTCGGTGTCAAATTTATATTTTTTTTGTTGCACTGTTGATTGCCTTGGGATGTTTTATAATGCTAAAGTGCTATAGATAAGATATTTTTGTAGTTACACTATAGTACACTACCTACTGTACTCTTGTTGCACTGCACTGTAGTTGATTGCCTTGGGATGTTTTACAATGTGAGAATGTTAGAAGGTGAGAATGTTAGAAAAAGGCATTATAGAAATAAAAGTTATTTATTATTATTATTGTACACTGTACTGTATTTTATTATCATCACATCAGTAATACTTGGGTGGAGCTGTACGGTGGACTGCGCCTTTAAGCACTTTTGCTGGGCTGGGGTGATGCTGCGGTCAGTATGTGCGTGCCAATTGGCTGGAACGACTGTCAGTCAGACAGTCAGTCGGTGTGCAGGGGGCTGAGGGAGCCCCGCCCATCCATAGGCTTCCAGTACAGAGACACAGAGCGAGAGCGGGAATGCTGCGGAGCTCGATGGCTGCAGCTCGCTGTGTGAGTGTCGGGCTTTATCTCTCTTGGGGTGTATGTCTCTGCAGTGGGCATTTTGCAATGCGGGTTACCGTGCCTGGGGGCCGTGGGTGTGGGGAGTCGGTGAGGGAGGGAAGCTGGCACTGATTCAACACTGCAGCAGTCGGGGGGGAAGGAGATCAGCAGTCTGAGCGGGCCCAGCGGGCCCCCGAGGTGTCGGCGGTCCCTGAAGGTGTCGGCTCCAAAGTTGGGTAAATTTATTTTACATTGATATTTTTCGAGGATTTTAGGTAAATTTATTGTGGGTCTATTGAGATTGAAATATACCGTGCAAGTGTAAATGGGCAAGTTTTTTTTTAACATTGATATTTTTCGATAATTTTGACCGGCGGCCGGGAATGGTTCCAAACGACGGGTGGTGCTGGATAAGGGAGGTTCAACCTGTACTCCTCTTCTGTCCGGCGGTCACCCACTCCCTCTCTGCCTGCACACTCTTAAGCTGCGGGGTGACCACCTCCTGAAACATGCTATCCACGTAGCTCTCAGTCTCGCGGATGCACCGCAATGACTCCAGCCGCTGCTCAAGCTCCGAAATGCGGAGCTCGAGTTGCTGCAGCTGGAGACACCTCCTGCACACGTGGTCGTCCAGGACTTCCCACATGCGGCAGGACATGCACTCTACAGGAAGTGCAACCTTACCTTACCATCGGACTTAGGTACAACAACAATGGGTGTAGCCCAATTATTTGGATCTATCTTACAGATAATATTCTCAATCTCTAGTCTTTTGAGTTCTTACTCAACTTTCTCCTTGAGTGCGTATGGTACGGGACGTGGCTTGCAGTAAACTGGTCTAGCGTCCTTCTGTACCCTGACACTCGCCTTGAAGCCTTGGATCGGACTGCCCGTTTTACAGAACACCTTTGGATATCTCGTTTCAACATGAAAAATCTCATTCCAATTCAGCTTCAGTGATCCCAACCAATTTCTACCTGGTAAGACAGGCTTGTCCCCTGTCACTACTAAGAGAAGCAAGCTCTGAAACTGATCTTTGTATTTCACCGGATTCTGGTACTACACTCATGCAGTCGATTTCCATGGGTATCCTGGGTCCTGCAACGTCTACTTGGATGACGATACATCACGAATTGTTGTTAGGTACCCTCGTGCTCCTGATGAACGTGTATCTCCAAAACTCCTCATACTGTTGATTCTCTTCCATGCTATGTATTCTCTGGTGATTTCTACTCATCACCTTGAAAGTTGCTTTACTCTTCAGTCGGCATACCTTTGCAAGATGCCCAGTTTTCTTGCAGAAGAAATACTCTGCCTTCACATATGGACAACTTTGAGCAATGTGTTGTCCCAGGCACTGATAACACGACTTCAATGCACTGTTACCTTAGCCAGTTGCTGAGACCTTGGGGCCCAACTGCCTTTTACTTTTAAATGCCGATTCAGCTCGGTTGTCTTGACGACTGAAATTGGCACGAAATTCTCGGAGCATTGGTCGGCCATATCCATCGACATAGCTGTCTGACAAGCTAAATTAAAAGTCAAGTTAGGAGTTGTCAACAACTTTCTTCTGATTGCTTCATTCTTCATCCCACAAACAAAGTGGTCACGCAATGCTCGGTCCTGAAAGTCTCCGGAAATGACAGTGAATGGATAGCTTTTTTAAAGCTACAATGTACTCACTGATACCCTCATCATTGAATTGATCTCATATTCCAAAACAATAACTTTTAGCAATTTCCAGGGGCTCAGGATTATAGTGCAATTCTAACTTGGTTAGAATCTCTGTCAGTGGCTTGGCCTTCGGCTTGAAGGGAACAAGTACATTTTTCAGGGTTTCATACACCTTGGGGCTTGCTTCAGTTAGGAAAATAGCCCGTTTTCTTTCTAACACCACCCGGTTATGGATTTCATCATCGGGGACTTCAACGATACTATTTGTGGTGAAAAACATTTCTAGCCGCTCCACATGCACTCCAAAAGTCTATCGTTCGCGATGGAACTCACCCAAGCACCCTATTATTTCCATAGACGCGGCGATCTGGATTCTTCAGTTCAGCCAATTGTGCCTGAAATTTATCGTGTATTTTTAGCTGTGTTGCAAACAAAGGACCTCACAAAGTCTCTCTGTTAGTTGGCTGGAACATCCATCAACAAGAATTTCAGCTAGGGAATCCAGAAATCCGATCCTACGTCGCCAATGTAATATCTTCTTACTACATCACGAAAGCACACACATTCAAGACGGCTCCAATCTGGAACTTGCTTTATTGTAAACATCAGCAGTTGCATTAACACAGTAGTCCACTAGGTGGAGCAATAGTCCACTAGGTGGAGCTATATTACAACCATAATAGATGCAAATGGCTTGAGGATGAGCACAAGATAGTAAGTATTCTGAATAATGACTTCCTCCAAATGTTCACAAAAAACGATACGAGCCACATGCCCTCCCCAAGCAGAGATATATACCAAATAAAATCAATGACTTCATTACAAAAGAGATGGAAGTCCTGCACAGAATAAATGGACTCAAACTAAATGAATCCCCAGAGCTCGATGGTATTTATCCCAGAGTGCTGAGAGACCTATAGGGGTGGAATGTGAGGCACTGATCATGAGGGAGTCAACGAGCACTGGCGAGGTATCAGTAGATTGTCAACAGGCTAAAATGGTATCCTTATACAGAAAGGGAGATAGGTAACTACAGGACCTTTACTTTCACTCCCATTCCATGTAAACTAACATAATTGATTATTAGAAGTAAACTTGAGGATCATCTGTACAACATTAACCTAATTAGCAGCAGTCAGCATGGATTCTGAAGGGGATGATTCTGCCTAACCAATCTCCTTGACTTCTTCAAGGAAGTGACAATCCAAGCCCTATGTCGTGATATACTTTAACTTCCAAAAGCCTGTTGCATGTGACTTTATCAAAAGCCTATTAATTAAACTAACGGTTGTGGGGATCCAGCACAAACCCACAGAATGGATAAGAAATTGACTGAAGGATAGGAAACAGTAAGTATTTGACACAGGCGTTATGCCAGATTGGGTGAAGTGCTGACTGGGGTGACCCAGTCACAGACCCCTATTGGGACGACCTCTGTTTCTCAGTCACATAAATGACCTGGAGTCAGAAACTCATTGCAAAATGGTCAAATTTGCAGATGATACCATTTTAGGAGGGAATTACAATCAGAAGAAGCACCTTAGAAATTACAGAATGAGTTGGACACGATTTGTAAGTGTGTAGAAGAATGGCAGATTTAATTTAATGCAAGCAAGTGTAACGAGCTACACATAGGAAGCAAAAATAGGCAACATGTGCATTCCGTGAATGGTGTTGAAATAACTACGGATGAAATTAAGAGAGACCTAGGACTCTTAAAAGACTCAACACTAAACATGCCAAGCTAAAGCATAGCAGGAATTAACAGCCAAAACAGCAGAATGTAAGTCAATGGAGGCAGTGGTCAGCATAAGAATTAGGAGCAGGAGGAGGCTCTACGGCCCCTCGAGCCTGCTGCACCATTTAATGAAATTATGGCTGATCATCGACCTGAACTCCATTTTCCCTCCCGTTCTCCATATCCCTTGATTCCCCTAGACTCCAAAAATCTATCTACCTCAGCCTTGAGTATATTCAGAGACTCAGCATCCACAGGCCTCTGGGGCAGAGAATTCCAAAGACTCACAACTCTGAGTGAAGAAATTCCTCCTCATCTCAGTCTTAAATGGCCTACTCTTTATCCTGAGACTATGCCCTCGAGTTCTAGATACTCTAGCCAAGGAAAACAATTTCTCAGCATATTCCCTGTCAATCCCCTTTGGAATGTTTTAATGAGATCACCTCTCATCTATCTAAACTCCAGAGAGTATAGGCCCATTCCATACAATCTCTCATCGTATCATAGCCTCTCATCTCAGGAATCAATCTAGTGAACCTCCGTTGTACCGCCTCCAAGGCAAGTGAGGTCTTTTTGCATAAGGTGGCAGGGTTCAGTGACCACCTCCTTGGTGAAGCAGTTTCTCCTGGCCTTCCTCCTCCTCCCTCTGCGAGCATCTTCTCCTCTTCATCGCTGCTCCTGCTCCCTCTCCTGAAGATTCTCGTGTGCGAGCCCCGTGAGCAAGTGCTGCGAGCAGAAGCCTTGAAATGAGAACAGAGGCGTTGCCCACTCGCAGCGGTACTCCATGACCTCAGCAAATTTAAACAAGTTGAGAAAGCTGCGAGAGTTACAGAAACTTAGACAGAGCCAGTCAACCTGAGCAACATCAGCTGCAAGTAGTTGCTGATCCTGTTAACTAGCGCTGCTGGGGTTCCTTCCTGCTGTCGAACGCTTGGTCAGTTGGTCGTGATTAAGTTAGGTCAGTAAGTGGAGCGGTGATGTCGAAAATGGCAGATTGTGAGTCAAATGAGCGTCGCACTCCCAACGATGTCACAATCTGCCTCATTTCCATTTCTTAAGCAGCGCTGGCAACAGCAGCGCTGCCGACCTGCTGAAAATGGTGGCCGCCGTGGGACCCACTGGAAGCTGCCGGAAGTGAGTCAGCTGCCATTTTTTCACCAAAACAACCTTAATGGCCTTGCGTTAAAAACTTGGATTTCTTGGGCCACGGGCGTCTATTTTCTGAATTAGTCTGTTATATGGTGCTTTATTCATCATCATCATCATCATCATCATCATCATCATCATCATCATAGGCGGTCCCGCGAACAATGATGACTTGCTTCCACAAGAGTTCACAGATGTTCCAGTCCTGAACTCCAATTGAAGGGGTGGAAGATGCCTGTGCGTGGATTTTTTTAATGTGTGGTGACCGTTGCACACCAGCCATCATATAGGCTCGACAGAGCATAGCCTTTATCCAGTGGTAAGGGTTGAACCAGGACGACTGGAGACCTGCTCTGCTTTATGGACCTAGTGCGCATGCATATCGCAGTATGGGCTAGCCCGTGCTGCCCCTGGGCCCTCTGCTCTTCGAGGCCCTGTACCCTCATTCGCCGCACTTTCGCCCCATGATGTGATGTTCACCGGACATCTCACAGCGCTTTACAGCCAATGAATTACTTTTGAAGTGCAGCCGCTGTTGTAATGTGGAAAATGCGGCAGCCAATTTGCACACAGCAAGCTCCCACAAACAGCAATTTGATAATGACCAAATAATCAATTTTTTAGTGATTTAGTTGATTGAGGAATAAATATTGGCCAGGACACCAGGGATAACTCCTCCGCTCTTCGAAATAGTGCCATGGGATCTTTTACGTCCACCTGAGAGAGCAGACTGGGCCTCCGACAGTGCAACACTCCCTCAGTACTGCACTGGAGTGTCAGCCTGGATTTATGTGCTCAAGTCCTTGGAGTGGGACTCGAACCCACTGAGCCACAGAGTCATGAATATCCTGCTCCCGCAATACTGGAACAGTAACCCGGCTCCCCGCTCGCATCGCGCTGCAAGGCTATGCTTGTCAGCCACGGGCCTGGCTCTGGCTCTGGGATCCCCGTTCTCGCCGCTCACAGCGCAGCGTGCAGCACATGGAGCCTCCCCCAGCCGCCATCTTCCTCGCGGCATTATTAAATGCCTTTTGAAAGTCCATACATACATGTACTGCACTTCCACCATTAACCCTCTCTGTTACTTCATCAAACAACTTAATCAGGCTAGTCAGACCATTGTCGTTTATCAAATCTATGCTGGCTGGCCCTTATGAACCCATGCTTCTCCAAGTGAGAATTAATTTTGTCTTTGACAATGCTCTCTATAATTTTCTCACCACCGTTAGACTGACTGGCCTGTAGTTACCAGGGTTAACCTTCTCCCTCTTTTTAAACAGAGGTGTAACATTTGCAATCGTCCAATCCCCCGGAACCTCTCGCATATCCAAGGAGGATTGAAAGATTGTGGTCAGAGCTACTGCTATCCCCACCCTCGCTTCCCTCAGCAACCTCGAATGCATTACATCTGAACCGGGTGTCTTGTTAACTTGAAGTGAAGCCACCCTATTTAGCACCTCCTTTCTATTTTGAGCTTATCCAACATCTCTACTGTCTCTCCCCTCCTGCAACATTAACTTCCTTCTCTCCTGTTGTCAGGACAGGTGCAAAGTAATCATTCAGTATCTCAGTCATGCCCTCTGCCTCCTCACAAGGTTTTGCTTTTTTGTCCCTAATTGGCCCCACCTTTATGATGGGTGAAAAGGGATTGGGGTGTTGCAGACTCCAGGGAGGCGATTGTTGCCGAATACTTTAGGTGGTAAAGAGCTGGCCAAGGTGGGGTCTTAAGCTGAAGTGCCGGTTTGGCCCACATTTACCACAAGATGCAATCTTGGTAAAGGAGTTGAAGACAACGCTAGGAACGGCCGCCCCGAGGCTTGTTAAACAGCTGACTGACACTTAAAATGCCTGATAGTGCTCATTAAAGAGGCTGCACGGCTGCTAGCTAGCACGTCAACTATCGCCTTCTCCAACAGCAACAAGCTGTTTGGGAGTAAAAATGTTGTTTATGTCGATTTCAAGTGCTACTTAATGGATACTCACTAGTGAAAGGTAAACTCACCATTTCATTGTCATTGTTGTTAGAGCTGTGTAGGGGACCTCTGAAACACATCGAGTGACTTTCTGGGACATTTTGTCAAGACCATCAACACGCGAGCAACAGTTATTCCAGAAATTCTCTGAGGACTTCACCCAAGTGCTGTGCTACTCCACCTCATTGGACACCTTAGAGTCGCCAGGAGAAAGGGAGTACTTGAGCATGGGCATCTTGCTAGGGCTCCGCCTTGGTCTGGACGAGGAATGGGAGGAGGACATGAGGCCAGGCAGAGTAGCACCAGCTGCTACAGGAGGAACAGAAGGGTGTGCTGGTGGTAAGTGTGGGGGGGGGGGGTGCAGGGGAGAGCAGTTTAAGATAACAGTGGGTAGAGTAGGAGAAAAGTCAGGACTTATCTTTGCATTCCAGGATGATCAGCTTTGGCAGAGGAGAGCAGAACCTAATACAGGTTGGATCTCTCTGGTCCAGGACTCTCTGGTCTGGAAACATCCGTGGTTCGGCATTAGTTGGGCCTGAGGGAGAGGAGGGTTTATAAAAAAAAGAACACCAAACCAGTGAGTTAATTAATAAATGTGGCTGGGAGATTTCTACACGGAGAGAGAGAGCGAGGCCCGAGTTTCACATGTTGTGAGGTTGAAATGCAATCTAAGTGAGTTTTTCAGTCTGAAGTTATCTGTGCCAGCTCAGTGAATGTTGCAATGTGTTATCTGTGCAATCTGCGTGTGTAAGGCTTTGGCCCGGGGCTGTGCCATGGATCTGTAACTTTAAACGATGTTTCAGAAAGCGGGCTCGATTGCTGCTGCGGTGTGCATGTGGCGATTGGCTGGCAGCGTCTGTCACTCAGTGAGTATGTGCTGCGATTGGCTGGCAGTGTCTGTCAGTCAGTGAGTGTGCGCGGCGACTGGCTGGAGCAGCTGTCAATCAGTGAGTGTGTGCGCCGATTGGCTGGCAGCATTTGTCAGTCAGTGTGTGTGTGCGGCGATTGGCTGGAGCAGCTGTCAGTCAGTGAGTGTGTGCAGCGATTGGCTGGAGCAGCTGTCAGTTAGTGAGTGTGTGCGCGTGTGCTGAGGTAGCTGCGCGCAGATGCTGAGGGAGCCGCCCACAGGCTGCCAGCACACGCACATCCACACAGGAGCCCGGGTGCTGTCAACAGGTATCGGTAAGCCTAGGCAAGACGTGATCTCCTGTGGTTCATAAAATTCTCTCTTTCAGCACTGCTTAGGCCCCGAGGGGGATGGACCACAGAATTACTGCTTGATGTGGTCCAGCCAGATCTGGCAATGAACGACTAAACCAGTTCTGCATCAGAGATGCTCAAGTCTGTGTCCCTTGGAATTGGAGGGCTGATGATGGGGAACCAACCAGGGTGGAAGAGAGTAAGGATTTTACTGGGGACAAGGCATCAAAGGCATTCAACAAGATATAATAAAATTAGAGCGAGCACATTCAGGGATGCAATCAGAAAACACTTCTTCACACAAAGGGTAGTGGAAATCTGGAACCCTCTCTCCCAAAGGGCTGTGGATTCTAGGACCACTGGAGCTTTCAAAACTGAGACAGATAGAATTTTAGTCGGTAAGGGTATCAAGGGATATAGATCAAGGGCAGGTAAATGGAGTTGAGGTGCAAATCAGCCATGATCTAAGTTAATGGCAAAGAAAACCTTTGAAGCGAAATGTTCTCCTCCTGTTCCTCTGAAAGTTTTTTGTAGGGGTGGATGCAGAAGGAAGTGGGGTTCGAAAGAGGTTTTGGATGATACAAGGAATTGGCCAAAGATGGCTTCGTCAGTGAGTGAGACCACAGAAGTATGAAGCCAGTGGAGATGGCAAAGTTGAGCGGGTAGTCGCCAATATGGGTAGGATTTTAAAGAGGGGAAGAGTGGAACAAGTGTCTGATGTCACAACAACTTCATGACATCATGAAGCAGTTTCAATCCCTTTAGAGTTTACTTCCTGTCAAGGAACGACGACAACAACAACAACATTCATTTATATAGCACCTTTAGCATAGTAACACGTCCCATAGGACGTTATAAAATTTAATTTGAGATTGAGCCATATAAGGAGATATTAGGGCAGATGACCAAATGCTTGGTCAAAGAGATAGGTTTTAAGGAGTGTCTTAAAGGAGGAAAGAGACATAGAGAAGCAGAGAGATTTAGGGAGGGAATTCCAGAGCTTACGGCCTTGGTAGCTGAAGGCACGGCCACCAATGGTGGAGCGATTAAAATGAGAGATGCTCAAGAGACCAGAATTAGAGGAGCGCAGATAAAGACAGTGGAATAATTTTTTTAGACGGTGACAAACATACAACGTACAAACATACAACTGTGTTTACTCATCCTTACAAGTCAAATACAAATACTATCTGACTGGATCCATATTATTTGAGACTTTCCTATTGGAGTGAAAGAGCCTTATTGTTCTCCCGTATTACCTGGGCTGGAAATGCTGCATTCCCATTCCAACCCTGCATCATCTCGAGGTGCGGGGGTTTTTTTATTCAGAACAAACAGCTGCTCAATCCAACATGGCTGCCAAGGGTTGTGAATGATGCCTTGAGCGTATGGTCAGTATCTCCGGTCTGGGCCTTCACCCCCACCACCCACCTTAAACTGACACACACAGCTGGCAGGACTTAAAGGGCACATGACCCAGGGCCACATCAGAACGGAGGGGTTATGTAACCTGGCCTCACAATGAACACCATGACAACCCAGAAACCATGTGACAAAAATCAGCAAAGTGGTTGAAACTGCATTCGTGCAGTAACAAGGTGAGAGATTCAAGATAAATGCATTCATCAAATCTATCCAAATCCTGGAAGATCATCAAGTATCAATTGTAAACACTGGAAAGGAACAGTGTTCATGATCAGAGTGAAAGAAGTCAGAGAACTAAGAGTCCTCTGAGCAGAGATCTGATTTCACACTGAGTGAGTGAACAAAGCCAATTTTTATTCACATGAATTATTTGGTTAAAACCTTTCTTCATCTTGAAGAGTTGTAGAATTTGACTGCTAAAATGTCCCTCAATGTGGAAACGTTCTCAATTACCCTCGTGAAGATGATAGCTGAGGAAGATGAAAGTTGTCAACAGAAAATATCAAAGACCCCCCCTGACATTGGAGCATCAGCACCTACAAATAATATTAATGAGCTGCTGTGACTATCTGTGCATCGCACCATGCGGATAGCTCCACACAGTGCTGTAATATTGGAGAGCATGGCGATGATAATAAAGAACAAGTTTGATCAAATCAGCCAAGTCCTAGCCGAGAAAGTTATCTCTATGGCTGCAATGTGGATGACAATGTTAACAAGAGCACAAGCTGACAGTCAGGAAGCTGCCAACAATCTCCTGGTTGCTATGAGTTTCAAGTTCAGAAATGAAGTTGTCCAGTTGATGACAAAGAGTTTCAAACAAGAGCACCTTCCGCCTGTGTACATGGTCAAGGCATTAACAAAACTGACAATGGAAAATGTGCACGGCATGGTGCCTTTACTAAAATCTATCTTAGGGACCATGATCCCGGTATTCGTCGGCATTAAACAGGCTGAGCTGAAGTCTGCATTTGTTTCAGCAGTGGGAAGTTGTAGCAAGAGCATCCTGATCTACCTGGGAAGTGTGAAGGAAACCGTAGACCCTAACATGACTAAAGATCCTTTCTCCGCCAAGATTAAAGCTGTCTATAGTCTGTTACTCAAGGTGTGGCTCGAGAAGGAGTCCTCTGAATTGATGATCCCAATAGTGGAAGCTCTAGGTCATGTTATCTCCCTGCTGCCCAAGGACACACTGGAGGAGGAGCAGCCCAGGTTACTTCCAGGCATCTTGTCTCTCTACAAGAAGCAGCACAGGCATTTTTCCATCACAGATTGTATGTGCTGGGTACTGAATGTTGCCATAGAGATGAGGTATCTAGGGCTGAAAGCACAGGTGGAAAGTCTCCACCAGCAGATGTGTGTTTCGGCCGGGTACAATAACCATTTTGCTGCAAAGAAACGCAGTAAGATCCTTTGCTGTTTTGGAGCGCAGGTCCCAGCTTATGCAGACACAATACTCAAACTTCTCCTCTCGCAGTTATAGAACACTGAGCAAAAAACAAGAGTAGGGACACTGAATGTACTGAGGTAGCTCATCATATCGGTCTCGCCAATATCTGAGAGGGAGGCTCAGGTTGTGGTTGCCTCAAAACCACTTCTCCTAAACAAGAGCAGCAATCAGGAGAAGAAGCTAATTGCACAGGTAATGTGTGTCAAGGTCCAGCAAGGTTACCTTGATCTAGAGGGAGGAAAGGCAATGGTAGAATTTGTCATCCAACATGTGCTGCATCCATTGATTCAAGGACCTTGGTACCACCCAATAATCAGCCAGACCAGGTAACAGATGAGGAATTAGTGACAGTAAGGTAAACAGTACTGTGTGTAATCACAACTGCAGTTAAGATGGAGGATGTCCTTTGGCCATTTTTACTGCAGTTTGTCACTATGACCCAGTACACCACCGCTTCAACAATAATATGTAACTGTTCTGTTCAGCACATCTTGGAAAAAATAAACTGCAAGCTGGCAGTGAAAGATATTTCCTCACTTGCAATGAAGATGTTAATTTCCCTAAAGCCCAGTCATTGCTGACCCGGCTACTCATCGTGTCTTGTTGCCCATATCAGGGAGGAAGCCGAGGAGCTGCGGCACTGAGGCTAATGCAAGTCCTGAGCTTCAATATGCACCCAGCAACAGTGAGGGAGTGGGAAGAGGAGCTTCTTCATTGGTTGACGAACTACTGTAGAGTTCAAAGGAGTCTCCGGCCCAAAGGGAATGGGAGGAGAAATTATTGCTGGTCTTGACCAGAACTCTCAATACTATTGATGACGAGGAATGGACGTGTCAGCTTGCTGATCAAATACATAAAGAGATCAGTACCAACAATCTTGCCCCAGAAGAGAAGGGCTTTGTGTATAAATTACTGGGGACAGTGCTCCGTCAGACCGGCAAAATGAAATTAAAGGGGGAGCTTTACATAATGCTACTGAGTGTGCAGCACAGTGAGAGTGCGGAGAGAGAGGGTGCAGCCCTCGCCATTGGTTTCTGTGCCACAAAACACTTTGATGAAACCCTCAGTAGCCTGAAGGCATTTGCTAACTCCAACCGCTTTAAGGAAACAAAAGGTTTGTTGAATATTCTTAGGGTCAAGCCTGATGGGGATTTGGCTAAAGCCAAGAGCACACTGGTTCTGTGTTACGGGAACATGGTCTCCACACACCTGAGGAACTTGTGCTGTCCACAATCGAGACCCACATTCTGCGAGCTGTGATCAACCAATACATTACAACTGGGCAGGAGAAAAAGACTGAATCGAGGGATTATACTAAAGCTCAGCCTGATAAAGACCATTAGTCTGATAGCCAGATCCCTATATTCAAATCGCCAGATTGCTCCCCTCAACTTTATCAGAACAGGGAGCTGCTGACGTACATGCTGGATTTTATCGAGGCCGAGCCACCAGAGCTGCTGCAGAGCCCTGTTCGACAGTTGGCTATAGACGCCTGTACACATCTGATAAAATTACACACTGAATCAACCAAAGCGGACACCTGCCAATTGATCCAAGCCTGCCTGACCAGTACTTTCAGCTTGTTACCTCCAGAACTGGACAATGCCAAGGACATGAATCGTAAAAGAAAAGAGATGGCAACACTTTATACTGAAACCATGAGTTCCCTGGAAGAGCTTCTGAAGCAATTATTGCTTCAGGACCTCGCCCCTGAAGGACTTGAGGTCATTTTCCATCAGGTAGAAGTCTGGATTATTTCGACAGAAGATCATGAATGAGAGAGAGCCATGGACACGACCTTACAACTGCTGAAACTTTACAGGGAGAAGGTCAATATTCATAATGTAGCACCTGGAAATAACATGGGGACTCTGATTGGACAACTGATGCCGCGTTGTGCAGATCAATTGCTTCCTGTTCGACAACTGGCTCTGGACACCTTGTACATCATCTTGGCCATTCAGTTATAGTATGAAAACACAAATCTGGATCAGCAAATGGAGCAGCTGGAAGGACAGTTAGTTAACCCTGATGCTTCAGTCGTCTTTCTAACATGCTGCCAGATCACGGAGCTCATTTCCAAGTGTATGCCGCATGACCAGTTGGACAACTTGCTCTTCGTAGCTTTCAAAGGATTGTCCGATCAACACCTCAGCTGTTCCAGTACAGCTGCTGTGCTCTTGAAATTCATCATTGAAAGATGTGGCAGTGAACAACGGGATATTGTGACAGAGATACTCCACGTGCTGAGTGTTCAGTTGGAATCAGTTCCTCATGAGGAGGTGAAACTTTCGGTTCTAAGAAGTATCGCCATATTGGCGTCACGCAACAGAGCAAAGTTGTGTTATGTATTGTCCATGTACATTAAATGTATAGTTACAATGGTGCGCAACAAGGGGCACTGTGGTGGGAGACCCGAAAGTACCTGCGAGACAGAGTATAAAAGGCTGCCCACCACACCTGAGGGGCATTCTGGAGTTACACAATAAAGGACCAAGGTCACAGCAGTTACTACAACACCAGGCTGTGTGGAGTCAGTGATTTGAGTGTTACATATATCACAAATTGGCGACGAGGACACGGACGAGCTCGTCACGTAACCATGGCTACTTTGGGCACGCTAAAGGATTTCACAGAGGGTAATGACTGGGATGCCTTTACGGGAAGGTTCGTGTACTATTTTATAGCAAACGACCTGACAGGGAACACGAACGCACTGATAGAGAAGCGTAAGGCGATATTGCTGTCCAGTTGTGGCGATGAGGTTTACCGTCTCATCAGGGATTTGCTGGCACCCGCGAGCGCCAAAAATAAGTCATATGAGCAGGTGATTGAACTCATTCGTAACCAACTGAAACCGAAGGAGAGCATCCTCACGGCCAGGCACAAATTCTACCACCACTGCAGACCTGAGGGCCAGAATGTCACAAAATATGCTGCGGACATCAGGAGACTTGCGGCGCCGTGCGATTTTGGCACACACCTTAACGAGGCATTGCGAGACGTCTTTGTCCATTGGCCATGAGGACCTCCTTCACAACTGCTATCTACTGAACCTACAGTCAGCCTGCAGCAAGCCATCAACATCAGCCGGGCATTTATGACCTCGACTTGCAGCACCAATCAGATGATCCACTTGGTCTCGATCCCGGCAGGTACTATTCACAGGATAGCGCCCGTCACGGACAAAACTGCAGAACATAGCTCTGCCCAGGGCAGAGAGCACGGACCTCAGGGTCCTGGAACTCAAGAGTCCACCGAGGGGGGCTAATCGGGTAGCACCATGCTGGCGCTGCGGAGGAAGCCACGGGGCTCACCGGTGCAGGTTTGCGGAGTATACGTGCAATACCTGCCACATGAAAGGCCACCTTCAGCGTATGTGCAAAAGAAACACGACTCACCGTGTGGCTGAGGAGATGGTAGATGATTTGCTATCCAGCGAGGAGCATTGCGGTTTGGGTCGACGGGCATCCCAGCCCCAGGTAGAAGAAGATGATGCATTTGGACTGTATACGTGTACCGACGATTCGGCCCCAGTGATTATGGGAGTCAAGATTAATGGAGTCCCAGTGAGTATGGAAGTGGATACGGGATCGGGTCAGTCGCTGATGAGTCAGGAAACTTTTGATAAACTGTGGATCAACCCAGCTGCACGACCCAAGCTGGTCCCGGTCACGGTGAAGCTGCACACCTACACCAAGGAACTGATACCTGTTCTTGGCAGAGCGGATGTGTAGATATCTCATGGTGGCAAGATGCACGGTTTACCTTTGTGGATCATTGCAGGCGATGGACCGACGCTGCTCGGCAGGAGATGGATGGGGAAGGTCCGTGGGAGCTGGGATGACTTCATTCCTCCACAGACCGCTGTCCCCCGCGTTCACAGGCAGACCAGCGGCAGCTGTCGACTCTTCCCTGCAAAGTCTGAGAGTGAGAAAGAGGCGCTGGAACCAGCAGCAACGCCGACCGAGCTGGAGGAAAGAAGGGCTTCGATGGGCTGCTCCAGCAGGCACCGTCGGCCCACAGGCAGAGGCGGCCGCTCGCGGGGCTTGCAGCGGGACGAGCGGTGAATCGGCAGTTTCGGGAGCGGGACTCGCTCGGCAACATCGTGAAGGCCGGTGCTCCGAGAGCGGGGCTCGACCAGGATCGGCTGCGGCAGTGAGGAGGTCGGCTCCGGGGGACGTGTGTGTGTGTGGCGGCTCCCGGGCAAAAAGGTCAGCTGCGTGGGGTGCTCCGGAAGGTGCGGGGGCCGGTGCGTTGCGACTCTCGGGTGCGTTCAGAGTGTGGCGGCTCTCTCTCTCTCTCGAGCAGGCAGCAGCACAGCGAGTTCAAAGATGGCGGCGAGCCTCGTGGTAGCAGAGTTCTGCAGAGAGAGGCAGCAGGCACCAGCAGAGCACCTAAAATTGCGGTGCCCAGTAGAAACCTCGTGGGAAAAACAAAATGGCTTCTTAAAAGGGAAATGTATCCGGGAGTCTTAAAGGGGCCTTACACCGTTGGCGGTCCCAACAAAGAGACTTTTGTAAGGGCAAGAGTGAGTCAAAATGATTACTGTGATTAAAATGATTGATATGATTAGTGAAAAGAGTTAATATCACAATGCACAGTTGAAAGGCTTAATGGATCTGTGAACTAACATGACTAATGGATTAATGCGATTTCTGATTTTATGTGATTTATGCAATTGTTCAGCGGCTACACACAAGCCGCAAAGGCAACTATTTTCTGAGAACAGAGGCAACGCACTAGTTGCGATACCCTGTCTCTGCGCAGCCCATTACCTTGGGCAAAAAGGGGTAGTATGCCGCCACCATACCTCACCCAGTGGAGCTGGGATTTAATAACTGTTCAGTGTACCTGCAAACTTTTGATATAACTCTTCCAAGCATCTATATGTATCATACAAATGTACTGTCTATGTGTACCTGCTTTCTACTGGAGATTATGTTTGTGTACTTGTATCACCCATGTAAGGACTACATGCTTGCACCTGATCACAAGCATAATCTCCACATGGAGGAGAAGAGGGAAGTGGATGGTCATGGACTCACACTCACAAATCAACCAGGACGAACAAGGCCGAGGTTACCGGCAATTTGCTTTTGGAACTGGGGGAGGGGGATGGATGTATTGTCCATGTACATGAAATGTATAGTTACAATGGTACGCCACAAGGGGCGCTGTGGTGGGAGACCCGAAAGTACCTGCGAGACAGAGTAGAAAAGGTTGCCCACCACACCTGAGAGGCACTCTGGAGTTACACAATAAAGGACCAAGGTCACAGCAGTTACTACAACACCAGGCTGTGTGGAGCCAGTGATTTGAGTGCTACATACATCACAAGTTGTGTCCTATCTCCTCACCTACCCTTTCCCTTTGGACAAGTACGTCAGTGACGTGTGGCAATCACTGGCCGAGGACATAGAATGGGCCACGAGTACAATGAGAGAGCTATTGGACATACTCAACAATCAGCTACCATTTGCGATAAGCAGAACATATCCCATCAAAACAACCAAGCATTCGAGCCAAGAATCCCTGGCTGCCAGCTGTGGGCTGCATGAGATAATAAATGAGCCCGAGTCGGCAAAGGTGGTGACGACGTTATTTCCACAGATATTTAGTGCCCTGCTCATTTATCTTAACTCTTGCGCGAATGTTTGTCTGGTCAATGGTTTGGTTCCTGATGGGCGATCACAGCAGAGAGAAATCTCCATTGAGCCTGTAACACCTGAGAGCAGCGATTTGTGCGTGAAGTGTGTGGAGACATTAAAGGTCCTGCTAGCACGGACAAATATCGAAGTAGTGCTGAACAACATGGTGCAAAGTGGAGGATGGGACCAGACGATGGATCTCCGCAAGTCCGACAAGGTTGTTGTCCTGCTGGCCAGGACAATGGCGAAATTTGCTGGTCCCAGTCTGACTGGCGCTGTGAAATGGCTGGCAGCCCAAATCCTTACAGTCCAAGATTGTCATGCAGTTACCGTGGCTTCATTCTTTGCAGAGCTGTTAAACTCTCCACAGCTGCAGCTCACTTGCATTCTGGGGAGAAGATTGCGAAGCTGTTTGCTGTATGATTGTCCAGTTGTCGAGTGTTAGGGGCCTGTACAACATTAGAGAGCATCACAATACTCAAAGGGTGTCTCAGAACGTGATGCACACAATGATTACTCTGTTGGGGAACCAGGAGAACAAGACGGAAGTGGTAATATTTGAGGTGCTGTCATGCCTCTCTGATTCTGTCATGAGCAAACACCATCCAACCCTTTATAGAGAAAATCCTCGCCAGGCTTAAACCACTCTTTGAAGCTGAATCTGTTAAGGTGCGGGCTGAAGTGTTCAGCGTGTTGGGGAACGTGGCCAAATGTGTAATCAGAGGTTCCAAATCCTCCTTCTGCCGACAGGTCCATTCCAACCTGGTACGCTTGTTGTTGCACCTGGATGGACAGATTGAAGAGGTGACCAGGGCTTGTTGTTCCGCACTACGGTTGCTCTTCCCACTCATTGGATCTGTCGTGGCTTCTTCGCTGATCGACAATTATGAGGAGGCGCCCACGAGGAGCTATGTGGGCTTTCTAAGAAATATTTCACGACAGTTAGCTCGAGATATCCCCAAATGGGTTGTATGCCCAGAATTGCCAGTCGTTCTTCCAGAACCCCCAGGAGCAACTGCGATCAGGTGCAGTGACCTTGGCACGTTTACTGCACCAACGGTCGGAACGTGTCCGACCCGCGCGGAGGATCAGCTGGTGGAACAGGAGTACCATGAACTGCTGCCGTTCACCAACAGACTGAAGGTTCAACACTCAGGCCACCAACCTTCTCCACCTCCTCTTAGCAGCAGACTGATCAATCATTCAATCTGATTTGTAAATATGTCATTTTATGGCTTGTAAATAAATTGATAGCCTGTTGTTCCATTGTAACTATCGGTGGATCTTCAAACAGTGCAGGTCCCATTGCTGCATGACTGGGAGTGAACTCTCCTGATACTCTCTCTCACACATATTCACTGCTGACATTAGACACAGATCCTGCTCCTCACTCCATGCAATTCCTCGCTGGCTCACCATGCTCGTTTATTTATAGACACAGTCCCCTTACAAACAGTGCAGGGATTTGCTTGTGCATTCCCAAAGTCACACTCAGTCACATTAATTTGCATCTGCCATGTGTCTGCCCATTTTACCAGCCTCTGCGCTCCTGAAGTCTGATAATATCCTGTTCGCTATTTACTGTGTTGCCAAGGTTTGTATCATGCGCAACCTCTGACATTGCATATAACATTGCAAAACGTCCCAAGGCGCTTAACAGGAGCGATAGCAATAAAACATTTTTTGACACAGCCATAGGAGGAGGTATCGGGACAGACAGACAAACAGGAGAAAGCTGGAGGAGAAAGGAGGGCTCGGCCGAGTAGGAGTGAAAGTCACAGAGGAACACGATTGAGAAAGGAACAGACATTAGGACGATTGGATGGGAGAAAGTCTCACAAAGCAATGAATCAATTTGGGACAGAGAGCAGGGTCAGAGAGGAAGAAATTCTAGTTCTGTTAGGATTGATGCTCATTTGTTAGGAATGAATGCTCGCCTGTTTGTTGTAAAGAAATCACCCCCATGTTATCAAGCTTTTGCATTCAGTATTTTCATTTAGAAAGAGCAGACATCCAGGTTTTGTCGGAGCACTGGGGCAGCCATTGCACGCTTTCTCAACCTGCCTTGCCACCTTCAACGATTTGTGCACATATAGCCCTAGGTCTCTCTGTTCATAGAAACATAGAAAAAAGGTGCAGGAGTAGGCCATTCGGCCCTTCGAGCCTGCCCCGTCATTCAATGAGTTCATGGCTGAACATGCAATTTCAGTACCCCATTCCTGCCCCCTCACCATACCCCCCGATCCCCCCAATATATTTAGTGAATTGGCATCAACAACTTTCTGTGGCAGAGGATTCCACAGGTTCACCACTCTCTGGGTGAAGAAGTCTCTCCTCATCTCGGTCCTAAATGGCTTACCCTCCATCCTTAGACTGTGACCCCTGGTTCTGGGCTTCCCCAACATTAATAAGAACATAAGAACATAAGAATTAGGAACAGGAATAGGCCATCTAGCCCCTCGAGCCTGCTCCGCCATTCAACAAGATCATGGCCTGATCTGGCCGTGGACTCAGCTCCACTTACCCGCCCGCTCCCCATAACCCTTAATTCCCTGATTGGTTAAAAATCTATCTATCTGTGATTTGAACATATTCAATGAGCTAGCCGCAAGTGCTTCCTTGGGCAGATAATTCCACAGATTCACAACCCTCTGGGAGAAGAAATTCCTTCTCAACTCAGTTTTAAATTGGCTCCCCCATATTTTGAGGCTGTGCCCCCTAGTTCTAGTCTCCCCGACCAGTGGAAACAACCTCTCTGCCTCTATCCTGTCTATCCCTTTCATTATTTTAAATGTTTCGATAAGATCATCCCTCATCCTTCTGAACTCCAACGAGTAAAGACCCAGTCTACTCAATCTATCATCATAAGGTAACCCCCTCATCTCCGGAATCAGCCTAGTGAATCATCTCTGTACCCCGTCCAAAGCTAGTATATCCTTCCTTAAATAAGGTGACCAAACCTGCACGCAGTACTCCAGGTGCGGCCTCACCAATACCCTGTACAGTTGCAGCAGAACCTCCTTGCTTTTGTACTCCATCTCTCTCGCAATGAAGACCAGCATTCCATTTGCCTTCCTGATTAGCTGCTGCACCTGGGCCAATTGTGGAGCAGTGGAGGCGTGGCCTAAACAGTTGGAGCTGTGAGCAGTGAGAGAAGGAGCTGCTGCTTTTGCTCCTGGCTGGGCCTGTGAATCAGCCCAGGAAGAGAAGGAAGGAAGGAAGGAAGGGGCTTCACCACCAACTTTCACCCAGAGGGAGAGGAGGAAAAAGCAGAAAACTTGAACAACTTCACCATTTCTACAAAGAGTTGGAGAGAGGGGGAAAGACCAACAACAACATCCAGTGTGGAAGGAGGGAGAGTCTACCATTCTACAGGTGGGTGTATTGGTGCAGTCCCTAAAAGACTTTGCTGTATCGGTGGGGGGAGGAAAGAAGACCAGTCGGGGGCCGGAACATCGCCGGGGGTGTGTGTGTGTGGAAGTGTGTGTGGGGGCCTTGCTTACAACTAGGCCCCACACACCTTTGAAGCACCCCTCCCCCATTGCCTAGCCTGGGATAGCTGGAGCTACCAGGCTGAAGAAACAATTAATCCACCCTAATTTAACATCATTGGGAGTGTGTGCCTGTGTGGCTCCAGCTGCACCAGGTGAAGACATCTTCTCCCCTCACCCGAAGACCACCCCAAAGACTATTTTTGTTTGCCATCTGGGGATTGCACCCACCCACAGCTGCGAGCGGAGACCTGCCCTCGCAGTTTCCCCCCTTCCCACTCCCCTCTCTCTTTCTCTGTTACTCTCTGTCTCTCCCCTCTCTCTCTGAGAGCCCTTTTCCTCCCAAATTGATTGGAAAAATATAAAACAATTAAGACAACTGAGCAGAGGGAGCAAGGCCCCTCCCCAATTGTCAACTAGGGGAGAGGTGTGCCTCGTTAAGAGCTCCTCTGCTCAGTCTATTAAACGAGGCCATTTAAAGACCATTAAGGCCTGTGACTTTGGGGTGGGTGTAGCCCTTAAAGGGACCCCGTGATGGCGACCCCATCTACACCGGTGGCAGGGCCAGCTAGGACTTATGCGCAGGCGGCATCCACATCCACGGCACCTCCTGCGCCACCTGCTGCCCTGCCACCATTCAGACTTATAACTCCAAAACACGGGGTCAAGAGCTACACTCACCCCACAATGAGCATTGAGGAGTGCGTGCGGGCGATGGCTGGGGTAGTCGGCCCCTCGGCCATTGTCGCAGCCTCCAAGATGTCTGGGAAGGCCGTGTTCTTCCTGGGGTCGGAGCGGGCGGTGTCCCTGGCCATTGAAAAGGGGCTCACGGTGGGCGGGGCGTTCCTGCCGGTGGACCCTCTCGAGGCCACCGCGCAGAGGGTCATCATTTCAAACGTCCCGCCCTTTGTTCCTGCTGAGCTCCTCCTCCCTCACCTACACCAACTGGGGGAGGTAAGGTCGGGGATCAACCCCATACCGCTTGGCCTCAGGGAGAACAGCCTGCGTCATGTGTTCTCCTTCCGCCGCCAGCTCTTTGTCCGGCTGGCGCGGGAAGAGACGACAGAGGGCAATTTTAATGTCGTGCACGAGGGGACTGCCTACCGCGTCTTTTGGATGTCGGACGGCGTGCGGTGCCATGCCTGCAGGGAGGTGGGGCACGTTAGCAAGAACTGCCCCGCCTCCAAAGCCGCCAAACCACCGAGGGCGGACAAGGCTGGCGCCGCCGCCACCCCTCCCCTAGTAGCGACCACGTGCCGGGAGCTGTGGGTGCGCGGGCATCGCGGGGGCCTTTGTTTTCACGGCCTCCGGCGGGGGGGAGGGAGAGCGTCCGGCCGGAAAGAAGGCGCGGAAGAAGGCGAAACACCTCGAGGCGGGTCCCCTTAGTGCGCCAGACAAGCTGTTCACCGCGCTCGGCCCAACCCCGTCACCGGCGAGCGCGGGGTGCCCTGAGCCCGTGCCCGAGCCCTTGACTAATACCGCAGAGGGGTTCGGGCGCGGGCAAGATAAGAAAAAGGGGGGAGTGGAGCGGGAGGCCTCGGCAGACACGGGTGTCTCCCTGTCTCCGTGCACCCCCAGGAAAAAAAGGAGGCGCCGCTCCAATGAGGCGGGGGGGGAACAACATCCCTCCGCGGAGGAGTCGGTGCCCGCCGCGTGTCCCGCGTCCCCCACCGGCGCCCCCAAACTGCGCCGTAGGCAAGAGGAATCTGTCCCCGGGGAGGGTGAGGCAGTCGAGGCTGCCCAGCCGCTGTCTCCCGGGGATGGCGTGAAAGATCTGCCTGTCGTGGGGGGCGTGGGGCCAGCGGAAGAATGTGTAGCCGCTGGGTCGAGCGAACCGGGGACTGAGGCGGGCGGGGCCGAAAAGGCCGAACCTGAGCCCGCCCAGCCAATATCCAACTTCCCCCGGGATTTGCTCGACTCGGCAGAAATACAAAGTATTAACACTTTTAATGAATCTGTACACGCTGGGCCGGGGGCTGGCGGCGGGGAAGGGGAGGAACACCCACACTCGCCCCCTACTTTGGAGCTGGAGCGCTTGGAGGGCCTGGGGATTTTCTATGGCCGGGTCTCTCCTTGTTCCCCGGTTCCTGGGGCGGAGGAGGAACCCCTTCCGCTGTCGCTTCCCGACCCAGCACCAATTCTAAAAGAGCCCAGTGGGGACTCCTCTGCCGACGATCCTGGGGGTGGGATCGGGGCAGAGCCAGGGCTGGATGGAGTGGCCGGGCCGTTTGCCGTACCTCGTGCGGTCGACGGGCCGGCTGTTAGCGGCGAACTCCCGGAGGAGAACAGGGACTCGGTGGAGGACGCGGGTGAAGATCTCGAGTCCATCACCAGTGAGGCGGTGGATCTCCTCGTGCCCGCCGCTGAGTCCCCCCTCATTCCCGTAGATGATCTCCGGGACTTTTTGGTCGAGAGCCAGGGTCGCCGCAACCGAGCCCATCTGGCCCGGGAAAGATGGTCCGAGCCGGGGCTGCTCGTCGCGTCCGTCCGCGCCGCCGCTAAAACCATGGCCGCAGGCGGGCCCTTATCAAGGGCGCAAGGCCTTGAGCTGCGCTGGCTCAAAAAGTTCCTCGCCGGGCTGCTGAAGGAGTGGAGGTCAACAAAAGACTCCACTCCCCCCCCCACAATAGGTTAAGGTACAGGTTGCACTATGCTTTTGCCATGAAGATAACCATAGCCAGCCTCAACATCAACGGCGGCAGAGGCGCACGTCGTAGATTTGACAATGCGGTGTGCTTCCTGCAAGAAACCCACACCGTTCCGGGAGACGAAGCCACGTGGCTCCTGGAATGGCAAGGAGAGGTCCGCATGAGCCACCTCACCGCCACTTCGAGTGGGGTGGCCATCTTGCTGGGCCCGCATTTTCAGCCGGAGATCTTGGGGGTCGAGGAGCCCGTGCCAGGCCGCTTGCTGCACGTAACGGTTCGCCTGGGGGACGTGCCGCTCCATCTCGTGAACGTGTACACCCCTCAGCCCGGCCCGCAGCAGACGCGCTTCTTCGAAGAAGTGTCTGCTCTTTTTGGCTCCGTCGACGTCGCCGACTGCATTGTCCTCGGGGGGGATTTTAACTGCACCCTCGAGGCGAGGGACCGCTCCGGTGCCCCGCAGTGCATGACGGCGATGGAGAAGTTGAGGGACCTGGTCGGGTCCTTCGACTTGGTGGACGTCTGGCGAAATCTCCACCCCGACTCCAGCGCCTTTACTTGGGTGAGCCCTGGAGTAGGATGGTCCAGAGTCGACCACCTTTACGTGTCTTGGGCGTACGTTTCCTGCGTCCCGGCGGCCTCCATGCGGCCGGTGCCGTGTTCGGACCACCACCTGGTGTGGGCGGAGCTCGCTTCGCTCCGCGCGAGGACGGGGCCCGGGTACTGGCACTTTAACAACCGGCTGCTGGAGGACGAGCGGTTCCAGGACTCGTTCCGTCGATTCTGGGCCGACTGGAGAAGGAAGCAGGGGGGCTTCCCCTCCTTGAGGCTATGGTGGGACGTGGGCAAGGCTCACGTCCGCGTCTTCTGTCAAGAGTACGCGAGGGGGTCGACCAAGAGGCGGGCGGCCAGAGTCGGGCGCCTAGAAAAAGAGGTGCTCGACCTGGAGTCCCGTCTCGGTCAAGTCGTCGAGGACCCGGCCCTGCGGACGGAGTACGAAGCTAAGAAGGCCGCGCTGAAGGACCTGCAGCTCGTCGGGTCCCGAGGCGCGTTCGTGAGGTCGCGGATCCGGTTCCTGCGGGATCTGGACCGCGGCTCCCCCTTCTTCTACTCGCTGGAAAAAAGACAGAGTGTCCGTAAGCAGCTCTTGACGCTGCTGGCCGACGACGGCTCTCTCGTCTCGGATCCGGAGGGCGTCAACAACAGGGCCCGTGAATATTACGGGGCTCTGTTCTCTTCGGATCCGTCCAGCGAGGAAGCGCGTAGAGTTTTGTGGGAGGACCTGCAGAAAGTCAGCCCGGAGGGCGGTGAAAATTTGGAAGCTCCGCTAAGCCTGGCGGAGCTGACCGGTGCCCTCGACCGGCTCTCGAGGGGAAAATCCCCGGGGCTGGACGGGCTGACCGTGGAGTTCCACAGGGCGTTCTGGGACGTCCTGGGGAGCGACTACGCGCGGGTCCTGGGGGAAAGTCTGGCGACCGGGGAGATGCCCCTCTCTTGGCGCAGGGCAGTCATCGTCCTGCTGCCGAAGAAGGGCGATCTCCGCCTCCTTAAGAACTGGCGCCCGGTCTCCCTCCTCAGCACGGACTACAAAATCTTCGCCAGGGCGATGTCTGCTCGCCTTGGCACCGTGCTGGACCACATGATCCACCCCGACCAGTCCTACACGGTCCCGGGCCGGACAATCCACGATAACATGCATCTGGTCCGGGACCTCATCCATCATTCCCAGGAGGCTGGTCTGTCGGTCACCTTCCTATCTCTCGACCAAGAGAAGGCGTTCGACAGGGTGGATCACGACTATCTGCTCGGAACTCTGCGCGCTTTCGGGTTCGGGACGCATTTCGTCGCCCGGATCCGACTTTTGTACGCCGCCGCGGAGTGTCTGATTAAGGTTAA